>NW_006423621.1:0-1419 GCF_000296735.1 Chrysochloris asiatica | reverse complement strand
TTTTTTTTTTTTTTTTTGCTGTTCCTAATCATTTACTCCCGATGTGGTGCTGTAGGATCAGCACTGGATTATGAGCCACAAGGTCAGCGGTTCATACTCACCAACCACTCCTTAGAAACCCTATACAGGGACGCTAAGAGTCAGAACCGACTTGAGAGCACTTAACAAACAACAACAATTGGTTTATTATGAGCTGTTTCAGAGGCAGTTAGGTTTCATTTTATTGTCTTATCTCTGCAATCTCTTCCCTCATTACATGCTTTTGTTGTCTTGTACTTTAACTCCTGTATCCTTTCCTGTTTTTTAAGTGCTTCTGTTTCTTGAGTTATGTTTTCCCGCAGACTTGATGAGTCTTCCCTCTCATCCTCTCCTCTCCCTCCTCCTTCCTTCCCCCTTTTCTGTAGTAGCATGTTTGCATAGTTGCTTGGCAATATCTTTACATCTATCTGTGACAGTTTTGTCCAAACTTTCTATTTTCTCTGCATAGTTTCCACTCATTGTGGCCACATGTGTGTTAAAGTAGAACTATGCACCTTAGGATTTTCAATGGCTAATTTCTCTGAAATAGTTGGCCAGGCCTTCCTTCTGAGGTACATCAGGTTATACTCAAATCTCCAAATTTTGGGTAAGCAGCCTAGCATGTTGGTACTAGGCTGTACTATTGGCACTACCATTGGCACTACCCAGTACTCTGCTCTGCTAAGGTACGTGACAATTGAATTTGATATTTTTCCTACCTTAGCCCAGCTTTTTAAATTCTAATCTCATACAAAGGTGCAGCGTGAGCTCTGGATATTGGTTTCTGTAGTCCCGGTATTGGTTGCTACTTTTAGTGGGTAGATTGGGGTTATTGGTGGAGAGCTTGGCCAGGTAATACTAGGTCTTTGTTAAACATCCTGTGTGGAGCCCCCTCTATCCAGCCAGTAGTGTGTTTTCCTTGTGTGGACTTTGAATCATTTCCTCAATACAATATATTGTTGAAATATTGTCTAAGAGGGAAGTTGAGGGAGTAGATGTTGAGTGCTTGAGGAAGTAGGTGACTGTGCCCATCAAAAGGGCACACCATATTGGAGACCTGGTTGGCCAGCAGTGTGGCAAGACCTGGGGACTCATGGGCTCAGAGTCAATGACACAGCCACAGAGGACTAGAGTGGAGAGTGAAGCGGCCAGCTGGTAAGAAGAGGGCGGACAGACACAAGAACACCCACACTTGCAGATGATACCCACTTGACCTGGCTTCAATGACTGGATGATCAGAGATCAACCCGAAGAAGAAAGAAGAGGAAAAAAGCATCATCTGATACAATTTGATAAACCTGACCTACACCTATAAATGCAGTAGCTCAAAAGAGGAAACAAATCCTTGCTGCAAGAATTATTCCCACCCTCCCATAAACAAAGAGTAGACAGGGATGGGCA
>NW_006423620.1:0-1389 GCF_000296735.1 Chrysochloris asiatica | reverse complement strand
GGTCAGTGCGAATTCCTCAGTCTTACCCGTCATCGAAACTCATTGCAGTGTGGCAATGGCTCTGTCTTAGGTTGCCGAGGTTCCACATGATCCTTACTAGGGTCCTTCTTAATTTCTATGGCTACTTAATTAGATTTTGTTCCATTACTGCTGTTTACTGGTGTACTGTTAAATGTTTAAATGTTGATGATTCCATCTGTAAAAATAATATGGCAGGGGTGTCTGATCTCTTCCATTTTCACTGAGGGAGGGATAATCAAGATCAGCAACCTAAGACTGATTTCTATGAGGTGGAGGTCAAACATGTCTCCACCCTCCAACCTTTTTACCAGTTCTCACACCAGTCTTCCCTCATACAGCACTCTCTGCTGAGTTCCATGATCAGTTGCAGTGGCCACACACAACTCACAGACAGTATTCATGCTTATGGGACTTACTAGGGAAGTTAGGGTTGTTAAGTGCCATTGAGTTGGTTCAGATTCATTGCGACCCTGTATAGGGTTTTCAGGAGCAACTGGTGAGTTTGAACCACTGACCTTTTGATTAGCAGTTTACTGTTGATCTACAGCGTCATACTAGGTCTCGGTTCCAACTCATAGTGACCCTGTACAGGGTTTCCGTGGACTGGCTGGTGAGCTTGAACTGCCAGCCTTGCCGTTCATACTGACCTTGCCATCCAGTGCATTAACCCACAGTACCACACCAGGACCCAGTTACAATTCAGAATCTTGAATTGCTCAGGATACAGTTTTTCATTCAAGGACAGCTTCTTGGCTGTGCCCACAGGCAGGTGTCTCTTTGGTCCTAACCCCTCAGCACCTCCAGCCTTTTGATCTGACCCAGCTTCTGCCCCACTCATACAAGTGTTAGAAGCTCTTTAGCTCCACGACTAAGTACCTAGAGGCACCCCGCTCTGCCAGGAAGCCTCCTGCCCAAAGGTGCTCAGCCTCTCTGTGGGTTGGTGAGCCTACCTCCACCAAGTGCCCAAAGGCACCCTGCTGTCACTGTCTTATACCACGGGCTGGGGAGCCCACCACACCATTTTAGCCAGTCTCCTGGTTCTGCTGCTGCTGTTTCTCTAGAGCTGCTTCTTACCATCTCGTGCTGTCTCCTATTAAGCTCTCTTTCTCCTACTCTTGGATCTAGAAAGTTCTCAACACAGGGACTGCCGGACCTACAGGACGCACTCTGCCCATTTCTTCTTTCTTGGTAGTAGTAAGGTCCGTTCTTCCCACATCTGGGTGGCTTTTTTGTTTTACTTTTAGGCAGGACTTTACTAATTGGTTTAGGGCAGTAATTCAGTAATTGTTTTTTTTAAAAAAAGAATCTTTTAATTTTTATTTTCAAAAAGGTTTTTATTGGGAATTGAATGATAGTTTACATGGGAGA
>NW_006423619.1:0-1416 GCF_000296735.1 Chrysochloris asiatica | reverse complement strand
ATCAGCCAGGTGGCATCATTGATGGACTCAAGTGTGGCAGCGGTAGTGAGGTTGGCCCAGGATCGGACATTGTTTCATTCTGCTTTGCATGGGGTCACTATGAGTCAGTTCCGACTCGATAGCATCTGACAACAACAACAACAGACACAGCAAAACATTCTATGTGACATACCTACTAGTGACTCAGTTTGGATTACAGAATATTTCCTGAGGTGTGAGGTGCACAGTGACGCAGAACCACAGTTGTCACCTGGACAAGTCAACAGTTCCACCTGAATAGCAATCATATACTTTTTAAATTCTCGTTCATAATTTTCACATTGTTAAAATAAAAGCATGGGTTTTAAAAATAAGAGAGTGCACTATACGTGGTGATGAGCTACTTCCGAATATTTAGTCACTTAAAACCTTATGAATAGCAGAGAAACACTGTAAGATATGGTTGGTTGGTTCGTTATGGGCTGTAGTGTCGGTTCTGACTCATAATGACCCTGTACAGGGTTTCTTAGGCTGTAAATCTTTATGGAAGCAGAAAGCCTCATCTTTCTCCCATGGAAGAGCTGGTAGTTTTGAACTGCTGACCTTGCAGTTTGCAGCCCGATTCGTAAGCACTACACTATCAGAGTTCCTTTAGTGGCAGGAAATGAGCCCCTCAGGTTGTAAGACATTAAAAATGCGACTATGGAAGAGCTGCCTCCTTATAGTAGAGTTGACTATGATGATATGAATGGAGTAAAGCATAGAGGAGTAAACACCACCGGACTTTCATTTGCTGATGGGATACAGCTCAAAATAAAGAGAAACAGCTCTAACATCCATTAATAATCAGAACATAGAATGTACAAAGTGTGAAACTAGGAAAATTTGGAAATTATCAAAAATGAAATGGAATGCATAAACAATGATATCTTAGGCATTAGTGAGCTGAAATGGTTTGGCATTGGTCATTTTGAATCTGACAACCACATAGTTTACTATGATGGGAAGGACAAATTAAAGAGGAATAGACTCGATGGCACTTAACAACAACAACAAGTGCTACATTCATTATCAAAAACAACATATCCAGATCAGTCATGAGGTACAATGTGGTCTGTGTTAGGATAATATGCACGCCCCTACAGAGCAGAACAGATAACACCACTATTATTCAAATTTACACACCGACCACTAAAAACAGAGAAGATGAAATAAAAGAATTCTACCAACTTCTTCAATCAGAAACTGATCAAATACATAATCAAGATGTATTGATTATTACTGGTGATTGGAATGCAAAGGTTTGGAATAAAGAAGAAGGATCAGTAGTTGGAAAATATGGCCTTGGTGATAGAAATGATGCTGGAGATCGCATGATAGAATTCTTCAAAATCAATGATTTGTTCATTTCAAATACCTTCTTTAGACAGCATAAGA
>NW_006423618.1:0-1404 GCF_000296735.1 Chrysochloris asiatica | reverse complement strand
AGCTAGCTCTCAGTATATGGGCATTTTGGACTCATCTGCCATGTACCTAGTACCCTGTATATGGACATATTGTACTGCTCTGCCATGTAGCTACCTCACAGTGTAGGGAAACGTTGGACATATCTGCCATGTATCTAGAACTCTGTATATGGGAAATGTTTCTACTGATCTGCCATGTAGGTACCTCTCAGTATATGTACACGAAGTACACATCGGCCATGTAGGAAGAACTCTGTATATGGAAATGTTGCACTACCCTGCCATGTAGTTAGCTCTCTGTATATAGACAATTTTTGCTCATCTGCCTTGTAGCTAGAACTTAGTATTTGGAAATGATTCCATACCTTGCCTTGTAGCTAGCTGTCTGTATATGGACATTTTCAACTCGTCTGCCATGTATCTAGCTCACTGTAGATGGATATGTTGGACTGATCTGCCAAGTAGGTAGCTCTCTGTATATGATCATATTGGACTTGTCTGCCATATAGCTAGCTCTCAGTATATGCACATGTTGGACACATCTGCCATGTAGATAGAACTCTGTATATGGAAGTGTTATACTACTCTGCGATGTGGCTGACTCTCAGTATATGGTCATGTTGGTCTCAACTGACATGTAGCTAATACTCTGTATATGGAAATGTTGCACAACCCTGCCCTGTAGCTAGCGCTCTGTATATAGACAAGTTGTCCCTATCCATATACAGAGTTCTAGCTACAAGGAAGATCAATAAAAATTGTCTATATACAGAGAGCTAACTACATGGCAGGCTTGGACTGATCTGCCAAGTTGGTAGCTCTCTGTATATGTACATATTGGACTTGTTTACCATATTGCTAGCTCTCAGTATATGGACGCGTTGGACACATCTGCCATGTACATAGTACTATCTATATTGAAGTGTTGCACTACTTGGCTCTGTAGCTAGATCTCTGTATATAGACAAGTTGAATTCATCCGCCTTGTACCTAGGACTTTTTATATGGAATTGTTTCACTTCCTTACATGTAGCTAGTTCTCTGTATAGGGGCATTTTGGACTCGTTTGCCATGCAGCTAGCCCTCTGTACATGGATATGTTGGACTGATCTGCCAAGTAGTTAGCTTTCTGTATATGAACATATTGGACGTGTCTGCCATGTAGGTGGCTCTCAGTATATGGACATGTTGGACTCATCTCCCATGGAGCCAGTACACTGTATGCGGACATGTTGGACTACTCTGCCATGTATCTAGCTCTCAGTATATGGACACGTTGTACCCATCTGACATGTACCTAGAACTCTGTATATGGGAATGTTGCATTAGTCTGCCATGTAGCTAGCTCTCTGTATATAGACAAGTTGGACTCATCTGCCTTGTAGCTAAAACTCTATATATGGAAATGTTGCACTACCCTGCCAT
>NW_006423617.1:0-1449 GCF_000296735.1 Chrysochloris asiatica | reverse complement strand
CCACAGGAAGCCTTCTTCACTGGGCATGTTGTAGCTCCATTTTAGGCATTCCAATCAGTGATAGGCAGAAGATGGACTTACAAGCTTTCTATGGTGATATTTCTGGCTATCCCTTTTTTTTCTCCTCAAGTGTCTATTTTATAATGGTATACCAGGGAAACCAAGATTCAAAAGACAGCCAAGCATCTTAACATTATCTCCTCCCTTTCCCCCATTCCACCCATGTCTCAATCTCTGTATTCCAGAGCCCTGTTGTTCCAAGGTTGTGCATACATCATTCTTTACCTCTGTCCCACTTAGCCCATGCAAACCTGCCTAATTGTTTTCCCGTCTACTTTGTTCTTCCATTCCCCTTCCCCTTCCATCAGTAAATATTTTAAGTCCTCTTCGTTTTCAGCAAGCAAGGTTGCATCATCTGCATATCACATGTTGTTAATGAATCTTCCTCCAATCCTGATGCCACTCTTCTCTTCATTTAATACAATTTCCTGGATTATTTGCTCAGCATACAGATTGGATATGTATGGTAAAAGAATACAACCATGGCATACACCTTTCCCATTTTAGAACCCTCAGTTTCACTTTGATCTGTTCAAATGACTGCCTCTTTGTGTACAAGTTCCTTATGAACACAATTAAATGTTTTGGAATACTCATTCTCCAATGTGGTCCATAGTTTGTCATGATCCACACAATTGAAAACCTTTGCTTAGTCAATAAAGAACAGGTAAACATCCTTCTTGTATTCTCTGCTTTCACCCAATATCCATCTGACATCAGCAATGATATCCCTAACTCCACGCCCTCTTCTGAATCTGGATTGAGTCTCTGAAAGTTGCATGTTAATGTATGTTTTTAATTTTATGTTAATTGTATGTTTTAAATTATATGTTACTGCAACTGTTTTTGCATTATCTTTAGTAAAACTTTACTCGCATGGGATATGAATGATATTGTCCAATGATTTCCACATTCTGTTGGGTCACCTTTCTTTGGAATGGCCACAAATACAGATCTCTTCCAGTCAATTGGCCAGGTGGTTGTCTTCCAAATTTCTTGGCATAGATAAGTGAGTGCCTCTGTGCTGCATCAGTTTGTTGAAAGATTTCAATTTTTATTCCATCAATTCCTAGTGCCTTGTTCTTTGCCAATTCCTTCAATGCACCTTGGATTTCTTCCTTCAAGATCATTGGCTCTTGACCATATGCTACCTCTTTAAATGGTTGAACATTGACCATTTGTTTTTGGTACAGTGACTCTGTGTATTCCTTCCATTTTCTTTTGATGTTTTCTGCATCATTCAATATTTTGTCCATAGAATCCTTCACCGCAAGTCAAGGTTTGAATTTATTTTTTCAGTTCCCTCAGCTTGAGAAATGCTGAATGTGTTCTTCCCTTTTGGTTTTCTAATTCCAGGTCTTTGCACATTTAGTTATAATATTTGACTTT
>NW_006423616.1:0-1449 GCF_000296735.1 Chrysochloris asiatica | reverse complement strand
ATATCCCATGCTAGTAAAGTTTTGCTAAAGGTAATACAGAAATGACTACAATCAAACATTAACAGAGAACTTCCAGAGGTCCAAGCCAGATTCAGAAGAGGCCATAGAAAGAGGGATATCATAGCTGATGTCTGCTGGATTTTGGCTAAAAGCAGAGAATACCAGAAAGATGTGCCTTATTGACTATGCAAAGGCTTTTGATTGTGTGGATCATGGCAAGCTATGGACAACATTGTGAAGTATGAGTGTTCCGGAACACTTAATTGTGCTCATGAAGAATCTGTACCTGGACCAAGAAGCAGTTGTTCGAACAGAACATGGGAACACTGAATGGTTTAAAATTTAAAAAGCTTTGTGACAAGGTTGTATTCTTTCACCATACTTATTCAACCTGTATGTTGAGCAAAGACACCAGGAAGCTGGGTTCTATGAAGAAAATTGTGGCATCAGGATTGGAGGAGGACACATTAACAACCTGCAATATGCAGATGATACATCCTTGCTTGCTGAAAGTGAAGACGACTTAGAACATTTACTGATGAAAATCAAAGAGCACAGCCTTCGTTATGGATTACATCGCAATGAAAAGAAAACAAAAATCTTCACCACTGGACCAATAAACAACTTTCTTATCAATGGAGAAAATATTGTCAAGGACCTCATTCTTCTAGGATCAACTATCAACACTCACCGAAGCAGCATTCAAGGTATCAAACGATGTATTGCATTAGGCAAATCTGCTGCTCAAGACCTTTTTAAAGTGTTGGAGAGCAAAGATGTCAGCTTGAGGACTAAGGTGCACCTGACCCAAACCATGGTATTTTCAATAAACTCATATGAAAGTGAAAGCTGGACAGTGAATAAAGAAGACCGTAGAAGAATTGATGCTTTTGAGTTATGGTGTTGGGGGAGAGTATTGGAAGTGCCATGGGCTGCCAAAAGAACCAATAGATGCATTTTGAAAGAAGTGCAGCCAGAGTACTCCTTTGAGGCCAAGATGGCCAATCTTTGTCTTTCATACTTTGGACATATTGTCAGGAGGGACCAGTCACTGGAGAAAGATATTATGTTTGCTAACGTGGAGGGTCAGAGAAAAAGAAGACCCCCAACGAGATAGATTGTCCAAGTGGCAGCATCGATGGACTCAAGCATGGCAACTGTAGTGAGGTTGGCCTTGGATAGGACAATGTTTCGTTCTGCTGTGCATAAGGTCACTCTGGGTTGGTAATGACTCGATGGCACCTAACAACAACAACACAACAACACAACTGCATAAATATGTGATCGAGGTGTTGTTTGAGATTTTCCTATTAGCATGGTGAAGTAGAGATTCTCCTGACTGGAATAACTGTATTCTGAGCATTTCTGATACTGAAATATAACTTGTGAATTTCCATAATAAATCCCATGATAATAAGTATTGTCTGTTAGTTCTGTGTAGCCATTGCA
>NW_006423615.1:0-1449 GCF_000296735.1 Chrysochloris asiatica | reverse complement strand
AGGAATACCATAGAAGAATTGATGCTTTTGAGTTATGGTGTTGGAGGAGAATATTGAAAATGCCATGGGCTGCCAAAAACCAACAGATCGTCGTTTTGGAAGAAGTGCAGCCAGAGTGCTCCTTGGAGGCCAAGATGGCCAAATTTTGTCTCTCATACATCAGACTTATAATCAGGAGGGACCAGTCACTGGAGAAGGATATCATGTTTGGTAAGGTGGAGGGTCAGAGAAAAAGAGGAAGACCCCCAACGAGATGGATTGGCCAAATGGCAGCATCAATGGACTCAAGCATGGCAACAACAGTAGTGAGGTTGGCCCAGGATTGGGCAGCGTTTCATTCTGCTGTGCATAAGGTCACTATGGGTTGGTACCGACTCAATGGCACCTAATAACAACAAAGGACACACATGTCAATGCCTCTTATGAGTTAGGTCATGGCATATTGTTATGTTAATTGCCATCGAGTCAGTTCTGACCCTTAGCAAACCTCTAGAGGGTTTCTAAGGAGTGAATGGTGAGCTTGAACCATCAAACTTGCAGTTCAAACTGACTGTAGTATAGCACATTAACCCACAGTGTCACACCAGGACTCCCATGGTACACTAGGGGGCTTCAAAAGTTCTTGGGAAAATGTAATTAAAGGATAAAGGACTTTTTCTAGGAATTTTTTGAAGCCACTTATACACTAGAATTAGATTTGTGAATGAGTGCCTAACTGTCTTATATACTTAGAAATGATTATAATTAAAGATAATTTGTTCAACCATTTAACAAATATTTGTCTAGTTTCTACTCTTTCCAAGAAACACTATCAGGGGCCCAGGGAAAAGCAGGACTAATATGAATGAAAAGGGGAGCAAAATAAACAGAGATGCAAAATATCATATAACTCTTAAGCCTTAGGGCAAAGTCAACCACTCCCCTCCTTTTGCTACAAAACATCTACGTTTACATTGCCAACCCTCACAGTCAGTCCTGAGAGCAATTAGTCACTATCGTGCCATATGAGTGCCATCCCCATCTCTTTTCATCAGCCCCACCCAGACAGATTGGATACTACTCCGTGGAGATTCTACCTTCCTCTGCACCCTCAGGATCTAGATTTCCTCCTGAGAGCTTGTAAGCCACACTCACTTCTTGCCTTTGTAGCCCCCTATTTTGGATCTCTGGTAGCGTAGTGGTTACGAATCGGGCTGCGAACCTTAAGGTCAGCGGTTTGAAACTACCAGCCGCTCCGCGGGAGAAAGATGAGGCTTTCTGCTCCCGTAAAGATTTACAGCCTCGGAAACCCTGTACAGGGTCGCTATGGGTCGAAGCTGACTCGACGGCACTTAACAACAACAACAACTATATATAGTGGTTACGAATCGGACTGCGAACCTTAAGGTCAGCGGTTCGAAACTACCAGCCACTCCGCGGGAGAAAGATGAGGCTTTCTACTCCCGTAAA
>NW_006423614.1:0-1449 GCF_000296735.1 Chrysochloris asiatica | reverse complement strand
AAGACAGCCAAGCATCTTAACATTATTTCCCCTCTTCCCCCATTCCATCCATGTTTCAATCCCTGTACCCCAGAGCCCTGTTGTTCCAAGGTTGTGCATACATCATTATTTATCTCTGTCCCACATAGCCCATGCAAATTTGCCTAATTGTTCTCCCATCCCCTTTGTTCTTCAATTCCCCTCCCCCTTCTTGTATATTGCCCCCCTCCCTAGCACTCAAACTATCCTATGTCTATTCTCTACCCTGGGCTCCACCTTCCCCTCCCTCCCCTCACCCCACCCCTTACATCCTAATATTCTTTTTAAGGAGCTCTGGTAGTGTAGTGGTTACGAATCGGGCTGCAAACCTCAGGGACAGTAGTTCAAAACTACCAGCTGTTCTGCAGGAGAAAGATGAGGCTTTCTGCTTCTATAAAGAATTACAGTCTCAGAAACCCTGTACAGGGTCTCTATGAGTTGGAACCAGCTCCACAGCACATGACAACAACAACAATATTCTTTTTTGTGTGTATGTAAGATATACAACACAAACAGACAGATTCATACATACATACATATATGGTGATGGTGGTTGCATGCCCTGGAGGTGGTTCCAACTCATAGGGACACTGTATACGGTTTCCGAGACTGTAAATTTTTATGGGAGCAGAAAGCCTCCTCTTTCTCTTGTGGAGCGACTGGCACATTTGAACTGTTGACTTTGTGTGTGTGTGTGTGTGTGTGTGGTTAACAGCCCAGTTTCTAATTCACTATGCTAGTAAGGCTTCTTACATGAATACATAGACAGATAGAAAGTTTTTCAGAACCATTTGAGAATAGATTTTTTTTTAATACATAAATACTTCAGTATGTATTTACCATGCAACAAAATAGCTATTCATATAATCACATTATAATTACTTAAATCAAGAAGTTTAACATTAACATACTATTACCTACTTTCAGACCTTGGGGAGTGCAATGGCTCCATATGATAAGCGTTGGACTGCTTCCGTGAACATTTAAAGCCTCAGAAACCCTATACAGGGTCACGATGAGTCGGAAACAACTCCGTGGCACTTAACAACAACAGCAACAACATTTTCAGAACTTATTAAAATTTTATCAAATGTTCCAATTCTTTTTAAAAATTTTCATGGTTCAAGTTCCAGACTAGGAATACTAGAGCAGTAGTTGCCATGTGTCTTTAGTCTCTCCTTAAATGTGGACCAATTTCTCAGACATTCCTATGTTCCATGATATTAGCATTTTGGAAGGGCATTTGTTGTTAGGTGCCATCAGTTGGGTCTGAAATGACTCATGGTGACCTCATGCACAACTGCTGAAACACTGCCTAGTCCTGTGCTAACCTCACAACTGTTATGCTCAAGCCCATTGTTGCAGCCACTAGGTCAATTCATCTTCATGGGAGTCTTCCTCTTTTTCACTGCCCTTCTACTTTGACAAATA
>NW_006423613.1:0-1389 GCF_000296735.1 Chrysochloris asiatica | reverse complement strand
CCCTAGCCCTAATGGCATAATAGCCCTAATCCCAGCCCAAAGGAACTTGCCGTAATGCCCTAGCCTTAGACATAGCCCTAAAGCCCTAATCCTAGCCGTAGCCCAAGCCCTAAAGCCCTAACAGCCGTGGCACTAGCCCTAAAGTCCTAACAGCCCTAGACTAAGCATTAGCCGTAAAGTCCTAACAGGCCTAGCCCTAGCACAAGCCCTAAAACCCTATAAGCCCTAGCCCTAACCCAAGCCATAAAGCCCTATCAGCCCTAGCCCTAGCCCTAAAACCTAAAAGGCCTAGCCCTAGCCATAGCCCTAAAGCCCTAACAGCCCTATCCCTATCCCTAAAGCTCTAACAGCTGTAGCCCTAGCCCTAGCCCTAAAGCACTAACAGCTCTAGTCCTAGCCCTTAAGCCCTAGCCCTAAATCCTTAGCCATAGCCCTAGTCCTAGCCTTAAAGCTATAACAGTCCTAGCCCTATAACTAAAGCCCCAACAGCTCTAGCCGTCGCCCTAGCCTTAAAGACCTAAGATGCCCAGCCCAAGCACTAATGCCCTAACAGCCCTAGCCCTAGCCCTAATGGCATAATAGCCCTAATCCTAGCCCAACGGACCTTGCCATAATGCCCTAGCCCTACACATAGCACTAAAGCCCTAACTCTAGCCCTAGCCCTAGCCCTAAAGCCCTAACAGCCCTAGCCCTAGCACTAACCCTAAAGCGTAACAACCCTAGACTTTGCATTAGCCTTAAAGACCTAAGTGGCCTAGCTCTAGCCCAAGCCCCAAAGCCCTATAAACCCTAGCCCTAACCCAAGCCCTAAAGCCCTATCATTCCTAGCCCTAGTCCTAGCCCTAAAGCCATAACAGCCCTAAGCCTAGCACTAAAGCGCTATCAGCTCTAGCCCTAAAACCCAAATAGCCCCCCGCCTAGACCTAAGCCCTAACAGCCCTACCCCTAGCCCTAAAACCCTAATAGCTCTAGACCTAGCCTCAAAGCTCTAACAGCCCTAGCCCAACCCCTAGGCCTAAAGGCCAAAGAGCAGTAGCCCTAGCCCTAGCCCTAAAGCACTAACAGGCCTAGACCTACCCCTAAAGCCCTAGCCCTAAATTCTCAGCCCTAGCCCTAGCCCTGAAGCCCTAACAGCCCTAGCCCAAGGAATAGCCCTAAAGACCTAACAGCACTGGACCCAGCCCTAAAGCCCTTGACCTAATGCCCTAGCCCTAGACCTAGCGCTAAAGCCCTAGCCCTAGCCCTGTCCCTAAAGCACTAAAAGCACTAGCTCTAACCCTAGCCCTAAAACCCTAACAGCCGTAGCCCTAGCCCTAGCCCTAAAGCCCTATAAGCCCTAGTTCTAACCATAGACCTAAAGCCCTAACAGCCCTAGCACTAGACCTAGCC
>NW_006423612.1:0-1449 GCF_000296735.1 Chrysochloris asiatica | reverse complement strand
GTCCTTCTCTTACCACACTCAATTCTGTGTCTCCATGTCATTTTCCAGGACTCCTGGTGTGATGCTGTAGGATAAGCACTGGACCACAAGGTCGGTTTGAACCACAAGGTCGGTGGTTCAATTCCACTAGTCACTCCATAGAATCTCTATACAGGGTTGCTATGAGTCAGAACTGACTGGACGGCGCGTAACAACTTACCGTGCCATCCTTCATATTACCACCTTACCTAAAACTTTTTCCACGTCCTCTTTCCCTTGCCAAATGCCACCCAACCAGTTGCCATGGCGTCAATCCTAACACATGGTGATTCCATGTGTGTCAGAGGAGGACTGCTCCACGGGCTTCTCATGACTGTGATCTTTTGGAAGTAGACTGCCAGACCTTTCTTCCAAGGTGCCTCTGAGTGGGCTAGAACCACCAACCTTTTCCTTCTCTAGTTTAGCACTTCCACCTGTTACACATACTTTCAAATCAGACCATCATCTGGTCCCCTAGAAGCCTTCTTCAATCCAGCAAGCCTGGCTGGGTTAGGAAGCCTTCTCTGAGTCCCACTGTGCTGGACCTGCCTGTTTGGTGTTTGTCTCTGTTCCCCTCTGGGCTGTGAACTGTTGGAGGGCTGAGAGCACAGCATTTACCATCTGCTGGCCCACTGCAGAAGCTCAGTGGATGGGCAATGAACGAATTAACACACCAGTCTCCAAACGCAGGCATTTGTGAATCAGTGAGCCATCTGACAAAAGGACAATTCAGGAAGTGGCTCTGCTCTCTCAAGAAAGTTATCAGAAGAACACAGGCAGACCTTGGCGATGTGGTGGGGTTGGTCCCAGACCACTGCAATCAAGGAACTATCACAATAAATCGAGTCACAGGAATCGTTTGGTTTCCCAGTGCACAGAAAAGTTATATTTGCACAATACTGTCATTTACTGGGGGAGCATGCTGGTACCATAGGAAAAACACTGGACTGTGAACCACAAGGTCAGCAGTTCGAGCCCACTAGCCAATCTGAGGGAGAAAGGTGAGGTTTTCTGTTCCCACAAAGATTTGTTGTTGTTGTTGTTAAGTGCTGTCGAGTCGGTTCCGACCCATAGCGACCCTGTACAGGGTTTCTGAGATTACAGCCTTGGAAATCCTATACAGAGTCGCTATGAGTTAGAACCCACCTGACAATGATACCTAACAAACACAGTTTATTGGAGTCCTGGTGTGGAGCTGTAAGATATGCACAGGACTGCTAACTGCAAGGCCAGCAGTTCAAACCCACCAGCTGCTACTTGGAAACTCTGTACAGCGTTGCTGTGAGTTCGAACCGACTCACCGGCACTTAACAGCAATATTGGTTTATTAAAGATCCCTGGTGGCACACTGGGTAAGGCACTGGACTACTAAATCTTTGAGTCAAAGTCAGCAGTTTGAACCCACCAGCCACTCAATAGGAGAACAATGTG
>NW_006423611.1:0-1448 GCF_000296735.1 Chrysochloris asiatica | reverse complement strand
AGAGTATTCTAGTGCTATTCATAATGTTTCAATAGTCTGGTAGTTTCTGGCAGTGTTCCATTGCTATAGATAAGGTTTTCAGTGGCTAAACCTTCAGAAGTAGTCTGTCTCTCTTTCTTCCTAGTCTGTCTTAGTCTGGAAAATCAGCTGAAAGATCTTCACCATGGGTGACCCTGCTGTTATTTAAAATACCAGTGGCATAGCTTTCAGCATCAGGACAACACTCAAGCCACCCAGTATGACAAACTGACAGGTGAGTGGTGAATTTGACTGCATGGATCATAAAAAAATTATGGATAATATAACCAAGAGTTAGAATTCCAAAACATTCAATTGTGCTTATGTGGAACCTGGGCATAGACCAAGCAGTAATCATTAAAACAGAGCAAGGGGTAAATGAATGGTTTCAAATCAGAAAAAAATATGAGTTGGCATTATTTCACAATACTCAAAATACACAAAATCTGTATTTTGAGCAAATAATCCACGAAATTTGACTACCCAAAGAAAAACACAGCCAAAATTGGAGGAAGACTCAATAATAACCTATAATATATAGATGTGGATGCACTCTTGTTTGATGAAAGAAGACTTTTAGTACTTATTGATGACGATTGAAGACTGCAGCCTTCAGTGTGGATTGCATCTCAAAATAAATGCAATGCAAATTGGATCAATTAGCAACTTTATGAACAAAGATTCAAGTCACCAAGGATTTCATCTTGGATCCACAATTAATGACTATGGAAGTAACAGGCAAGAAATCAAACTATGTATTGCATTGGACAGATCTGCTACAACAGGCCTTTGGGTGGTGGTGATTATTGTATGTTTTCAAGTCGGATCTGATTCATAGGGTTTTTGAGGCTATAAATATTTACCGGAGCAGGAAGCTTCATCTTTCTCTCATGAGCGGCTTGTAGATTCAAAGTACTGACATTGTGGCTCGCAGTCAAACTTGTAACCCACTACGCTACCAGGTCTGCTTGCAAAAGACCTTTATACAGTATTAAAAAGTAAAGTTCTTACTTTGAGCACTAGCGTACACCTGACCCAAGCCTTGATATAGTTAGTCACCTCATATGCATGTGAAAGCTGGATGATGAATAAGGAAGACAGTAGATGAACCAATGCCTTTGAATTATGGTGTTGGTGAAGAATAGTGAATATATCAGGGACTCTCAGAAAAATTAACATCATTTTTGCAAGAAGTGTAACCAGAATGCTTCTTAGAAATGAGGCTATCAAGACTTGTTTTTTCATACTTCGTTCATGTTATCATGAGAGACCAGTCCCTGGAGAAGGACATCATGTTTGGTAAAATAGAAGGTCAATTTAAAAAGAGGAAGACCCTCAGTAAGCTGGATTGACACAATAAAGCAGCAATAGGGTCAACCATAGAAATGACTGTGAGGATGGCACAGAACCCGGCAGTTTTATTCTGTTAT
>NW_006423610.1:0-1374 GCF_000296735.1 Chrysochloris asiatica | reverse complement strand
GGGTATGAAGAGGCTGTCTGCCGGTTTTGCATCTACTCTGGTCTCCGAGTGTTTCTTTTCTCTCTCGCCTCTCCAGACATCCCACCTAGAGTTAGTCCGAGAAGGGAAAATGTCAGCGACTGAGCATTCTGTCTGGCAGCTTGCATCAAGCCCGGGTGTCTGTCTACTTTGTATCTGTTTTTTCTCTCTCTATCTCTCTCTCGCCATTGTCACCGGACACCCCATCTTCGGGTCCTCACCCCCTTGCCGAGGCCAGACCCCGGCAGATTCATAACCACTATGCTACCAGAGCTCAGGTCAAATGGGTTGCTGTTGTTGTTAAGTGCCGATGAATCTATTCCAACTCATAGAGACCCTGTATAGGGTTTCCTAGGAGCAGCTGGTGAGTTTCAACCACCAACCTTACAGTTCAAACAACTTTGCAGTTTGACACATTAGCCCACAGCACCACACTATGATTCTGGTCAGATAGGTACTATCTGCAAATTTGGGTGTTCTTGTGCATCTCCTGTCACTTCATATCAGCTGGATGCTTCACTCTCAGCTTTAGTCCTCTGTGGCTATGTCCTTGTCCTTAGGCTCAGGAGTCCCCAGGTCTTACCACACTTTGGACCAACCAGCCCTTCCTCTTCTTTCTCTCATCTCCAAGTCAATGGGAGTCAATGGAATGTGGTTGAACTCAGTCCATTTCTTCATTGCTGCCTTTCCCCTTCTTCCAATCACCACTAGAGGAATGTGGTTCCCAGCAAGTTTACATGCCTGTTCTTGTGTTCCTTTGAGTTTCAGTCTTAGAGGAGGTTTGTCCTAAAGGGATTTGATTGCTTGCCTTGATGGCTTCACAGCGAACAACTTGCTTATTCTTGTAGTAGTCAATAACTCTGCCATTTTTGTTTGGGTTTTTCCTGCTGCTTTTTCTTTGAAGATGTATCTTTTGTTGCTCTAGCTGTTCCATCCGGATGTAAGAATCCACGGCACTTTTAATATTCTTGTCCAACACCATAACTCTAATGCAGCAATTCTTCTATGATCTTCCTTATTCATTGTTCAACTTTCACATGCATATGAGGCTGTTGAAAATACCATGGTTTGGGTCGGGTGCACCTTAGTCCTCAAACAAACATCTTTGCTCTTAAACAATGGTATCCTTATAAATATATCTGAGATGTGTAACTTATTAACCTAGTTCAAAAGAGAGGGAACTGATACTCTGAGTTAAGCAATAAGAAGTGGGAAAAGGGAAGACCACATCCTGATCACATATTCCTGGAGGCAATCAGAAAACATAAAAAATTACCAAAGTACATACTTAATTAATTATTAGGGCCACAGATAAACATTAAACATGTCCAAGAAGCAAAAGCAGATGACCATATC
>NW_006423609.1:0-1389 GCF_000296735.1 Chrysochloris asiatica | reverse complement strand
AAGTGTATCTGGAAATGGAAAGGACCTAGAGTAACCAAAACAACTTTGAAAAAGAAACAAAGATGAAGAGTTTAGACAGTTTTACTTCAAGTTTTATCTTGGTGTAAAGATAGGGGGAAAAATAAGATAAATGCAACAGGTTAGAGAGTCCAGAAATAAAACTATATATATAATCAATTTTTTTTTTAAGGCACAAAATTCATTCAGTGGAAATTAGCTTATTTCTTGAACAAATGGTAATGGAACAATAATTAGGAGAAATTATTTACAAATTACAAAATTAAGTATTTATATCAAAACTAACAAAGGACTATTGTTTTTGTTAAGTGCTGTTGAGTCAGTTCCGACCCATAACAACCCTGTATTGGATTTCCCAGGAGTGGCTGGTAAGCTTGAACCACCGATCTTACAGTTCAAACAACTTTACAGTTCAGCACATTAACCCACAGTGCCAAAGGAAACAATAAACTCATTTTTTTTTTTTTAATGGGCAAAAGATATGAGCAGATATTTTATGAAAAAAAAAGATACAGAATGGCAAAAAACATCTGAAAAGATGATCATTTGAGACATGAGCATTAAAATCACAGTGAGATAACATTGCATACCTATCGTTGTTCTTAGGTGCCATCTACTCAGATTCCTACACACAACAAAACAAAACAGTGAGAGGACCTACCCCAACCTCACAATTGTTGTTATATGTGAGCCCATTGTTACCACTGAGTCAATCCATCTCCTTAGGGGTCTTCCTCTTTTTCACTCACGAAGCATTTTTTTTTTTTTACTTTACCAAGCAATATGTCCTTCTCCAAGGACTGGTCACTCCTAACAATATGTCCGAAGTACAAGAGACAAAGTCTGGCCATCCTCACTTCTAGGGGCATTCTGGTTGTACTTCTTTCAAAACAGATTTTTTTTGTTCCCTGGTAGTCCTAGTACTTTCAGTATTCCTAGAAAACACCATAAAACAAATGTATTGGTTCTTCTACTGTCTTCCTAATTCATTGTCCAATTCTCATATGCCAGTTTTCAAACTATATGACTTGTCAGTTGCTGTAATGTTGGAAGCTATACAACCAGTATTTTGAATACTAGTAGGGTCACTCATGGTGGACAGGTTTTAACTGGGCTTCCAGAATAAGACAGACTAGGAAGAAGGAGAGACAGACTATTTCTGAATGTTTAGTCAGTAAAAATCTTTTGAATAGCAGAAGATGAAAACATTATGAATACCACCAGAATATTGTGATATAGTGCCTGAAGATAAACTTCTCAAGTTGGAGGGACTCGAAATGAAACTGGTGAAGGACCGTCTCTTCAGAGTAGAGTTGAACGTGATGATGCAAATGCAGTATAGCTTTCTAGACCTTCATTTGCTGATGGGGC
>NW_006423608.1:0-1393 GCF_000296735.1 Chrysochloris asiatica | reverse complement strand
TCTTGTTTGAATGCTCCTGTAGCACTTTCCTGACTACTTCCTTAGTTTCCTCCTCCCCTTTTTGGAGCATTTGAATTTGTTTCCATATGATTCTTCCGAATTCCTTCTCAGGCAGATCCAGAGCCTGTTCTTCTACTGGAAAGTCTGTGTCTGTCTAGGTCATTTGTCTCAGTTACTTTTTTTCTGGTTTTAGTCATGTGTTGATATCTTTCATTGTGTGTTCTTGGACATTTTCAACAGTTATGTGAGTTTTTAATGCTTAAAATAGATGTATGTTATTTTTTGTTAAGCTTCCTGAGCGTCTCCTGGTGGATATGATCTGGAGATAGGCTTCCTTTTCACATGTAATGTCTAGCAGCTGGTTTTGGCTCTTGTCCAGATGGTGGGGTCTACAGGGTATACTTGTAGCTTGGCTATATGGGCACAGTTGCTGTCTCTTCTTGGGTAAGGTAGGGGAAGAAAGCTCCCACCCCTGGGAGAAGAGTGAGGCCAAAAGGACCAAATACAGAAACAATATAAAAACAGAGACAGAAACCACCAATCAAAAACAATAGAAAATTATGATTGACACTGTTCACTGGCCTTTGCTGTGCAAAGGGTCCCACCTAGGTTAACTATGGGACAGGTTCCCAGGGTCAAAAAACGTAATAAGAAGCAGCCTGCGGGTTTCTTCTCTGTGCCTTTGGAAAACTGTGGGTGTACTGCTGGACCATTTTTGGATGTGCCTGAAGGTGTCTGTGCAGTGAGGGTGCAATTGGGGCAAAAAGGAGAGATATGTGAAAAATGAAATGTGAAAGATGAAAAATCAGTCACATCTCTCGCTTCAGATGCACTGCTCCATGGCTTCTAGCACTGGGTCACTGCCTCGGCTTGGCTGCTACAAAAGTTTGTTACAAAACTTTTACCTTACAGTTGTGACACTCACAATTAATCATGATAGCAGTTACTCACTATTGAATCATAAAAATCTAATCCCCATCTCTTTTCACCAGACCCATCTAGACAAGATGAAAACTATTCAGTGGGGACTGTATCTTTCCCCACATACTCTTAAACTAAACTCCTTGAAACCTTGTAAGCCAGTCACTTCATGCCTTTACCGCCCCCTCATTTTAGGTTGTTGTTGTTGTTAGGTGTCATCGAGTCAGTACTGACTCATAGTGACCTTATGTACAGCAGAACGAAACACTGCCTGATCCTGGGCCAACCTCACTACTGTTACCACGCTTGAGTCCATCAATGCTGCCACTTGGCCAGTCCATCTCACTGGAGGTCTTCCTCTTTTTCTCTGATCCTCCACCTTACCAAACATGATATCCTTCTCCAGTGACTGGTCCCTCCTGACAATATGTCCGAAGTATGAGAGACGAAGTTTGGCCATCTTGGCCTCCAA
>NW_006423607.1:0-1389 GCF_000296735.1 Chrysochloris asiatica | reverse complement strand
AGTTTCGAACCGCTGACCTTAAAGTTCGCAGTCCGATTCGTAACCACTATGCTACCAGATATTGCAAGACGTTGGATTACATGAAAAAGAGCATGGCATCAGGACTAGATGAAGATTCATCAGCAATCTAAAATTTTCACATGATACAATCTTGCTTTCTGAAAATAAATTTGATTTAAAATTCTGATGAAGACCAAAGATCTCAATCTTTCGTATGTATTGTGCCTCAATGTCAAGAAAACAAAACTCTAAACCATTGACCAATAAATTTCATGATAAAGTGATAAAAAATTGAGGTTGTCAAAAATTTCATTAAGCTATCAATACTCATGGAAACAACAGTCAAAAAAAATCAGAAGATGTAGTGCATTAGGTAACTCTGCTATAAGACCTCTTTAAAGTATTCAAGGGCAAAGATGTCAGTTTGAAGACTAAGGTCACCTGACTCAAAGCATTGTATATATGCATGTTAGAAAACGAAAAGCAAGACCAGAAAAGAATTGATATATTTGATACACGGTGTTGTTGAAGAATATTAAAATATTTGTTCAAGAAGAACAAATAAATCTGTTTTGAAAAAGTATGTCCAGAATGCTCCTTAGAAGCCAGGATAGTGAAACTTTGTCTCTCATAATTCAGAAACATTATCAGGATTAATCAGTCCCTGGAGAAGAACATCATGCTAGGTAAAGTGGAAGATCTGCCAAAAGAAGGAAATCCCCAATGAGTTGAATTGGCACGTGGAAACAACAATGGGCTCAAGTTTAACAAATATTTGAAGAAAATGCAAAATCTTGCAGAGTTTTGTTCTATTGGCCATAAAATCTTTATGAGTCTAAACTAGCTAGAAGGCACCTAACAACACCAACACAAATAATTGTACTCCAACAAATTTTAAGATCTATAAGTAAGAGGTAAATTTCTGGAAACACATGATATATCTAAAGTGAAGGAGAAAATTAGAATAGATCTATAAAACAAGGAAAATTGATAAAATCATTTAAAAACTCCCAAGAAAATTCCCAGGAAAAGATTGCCCTACTAGTGAATTTTCCCAAACATTCAAAGAATACCTGAAAGCAGTTTTACTCAAATTATTCCATAACACTGAAAAGAATAAACAGCTTCCAAATTAATTTGTTGGAGAAAACATAATCCTGATTCCAAAAGCAATCTACGACATCACTAAAAATAAAATTACAAATCAACATTTCTCATGAACATTGATGCAAAAATTCTAAGCAAAATCCTAGGCATTGAAATCCATCACTATATCAAAAAATTATATATCGTGTCTAAGAGTGATTCATGCCAGGTAGGCAGGGATGGCTCAGTATTAGAAAAAGCATACATAAATTTCCGGTTTGGGAGCAGAAGAAGCAGAGAAAG
>NW_006423606.1:0-1391 GCF_000296735.1 Chrysochloris asiatica | reverse complement strand
TTGAACAGACACTTCACCAAGGAGGAGATCCAGGCAGCCAACAAACATATGAAGAAATGTTCACGATCACTAGCCATTAGAGAGATGCAAATAAAAACAACAATGAGATATCATCTCACACCAACAATAACAGCAAAGATGAAAAAAGTAGAGGACAATAAATGCTGGTGGGGATGTGGAGAGATGGGGACACTCCTGCACTGCTGGTGGAATTGCAAAATGGTCCAACCACTCTGGAAAGCAATATGGCGCTTCTCAGAAAGTTGGAAATAGAAATACCTTATGATCCAGCAATTCCTCTACTTGGTATTTACCCATAAGAAATACAAGCCATAATACAAGAAGATATATGCACACCAATGTTCATAGCAGCACTATTTACAATAGCAAAAAGATGGAGACATCCAAAGAGCCCATCAACTGAAGAATGGATAAACAACCTGTGGTACATACACACAATGGAATATTATGCTACCTTGAAGAATAATAAGGAAGCTGCAAGTCACTGCATAACACGGATGAACCTTGAAGACATTATGTTGAGTGAAATTAGTGAGTCACAAAAGAAATTACTGCATAGGACCACTATTGTACAAGACTAAGAAAAAGAACCCATACTGGGGGGTGGGAGGGAGTCTTTGCTGGTTACCAGGATGTGGTGGGTGGGGTGAAGGGAGGGAGGGGAAGGTGGAGCACAGGGTAGGAAATAGACACAGAGATAGTTTAGGTACTGGGGAGGGGGGCAATATACAAGAAGGGGGAGAGAAATGGAAGAACAAAGTGGACAGGAAAACAATTAAGTAGGTTTGCATGGGCTAAGTGGGACAGAGGTAAATAATGATGTATGCACAACCTTGGAACAATAGGGCTCTGGGATACAGGGATTGAGACAAGGTTAGAATGGGGAAAAGGAGGGAAATAAATGTTAAAATGCTTGGCTGTCTTTTGAATCCTGGTTTCCCTGACATACCATTATAAAATAGACACTTGAGGGGAAGAGAAATAATAGCCAGAAATATCAGCATAGAAAGCTTGAAAGTCCACCTTCTGCCTGTAACTGATTGGAATACCTAAAATGGGGCTACAACGTGCCCAGTGAAGGCTTCCCGAAGAGCCTCTGCATTACATAAGACCATAAATGGAATCCTAAACCACATCCAGAATCTTCCGAGGTGGGAAATTTCCACTTGAAAGGACATGCAGACCAGCGTGGAGCAGCTAGAAGAACAAAAGATACTTCTTGAAAGAAAGACTGAAATGAAAAATGTAAAACAATATAGGCAGTCTGACTTATTACTACAAGAACAAGCAAGGTGCTTGCCCAGGAGACATCAAGGCAAGTGGTTGGGTCCCCTCAGGGCAAACCCCCTTCCAAGACTAAGACTCAATGG
>NW_006423605.1:0-1391 GCF_000296735.1 Chrysochloris asiatica | reverse complement strand
CCAGTTTCCACAATTGTGTGTTGTTCTTGTTAGGTGTCATTGAGTCAATATAGACTCATAGCAATCCTATATACAACAGAATGAAACACTGCTCGGTTCTGTGCCAAGCTCACAATTGTTGCTACATTTGTGCCCATTGCAGCTGCCACTGTACCAATCCATCTCATTGGTGAATATTTTCTTTTTCTCTGACCCTCCATTTTAGCAGACATGATATCCTTTTCCAGGGACAAGTCCCTTCTGACAATATGTCTGAAGTATCAGAGAAAAAAGCAGGCCATCTTAGCTTCCAGGGAACATTTTGGCTGTACTTCTTCCAACACAGATTGGTTTGTACTTTTGGCACTGCATGGTACTTGTAATATTATTCTCCAACACTATAGCTCAAATACATCTATTCTTCTATGGTCTTCGTTATCCAGTCCAACTTACACATACATATGCAAATATTGAAAAAAACATGGCTTGTCAGATGCACCTTAATCCTCAAGCTGACATCTTTGATCTTCAATACTTGAAAGATATCTTGTACAGCAGAGTTGCCTAATGCAATATGTTGTTTGATTTCTTGACTGCTGTTTCCATGAGTGTTGGTTGATCTCAACAAAATGAAGTCTTGGGAAACTTCAATCTTTTCTCCATTTATATGGGTGTTATTTATTGGTCCATTGGTGAGAAGTTTTGTTTTATGTTTAGGTGCAACCTATACCAAAGACTGTGGTCTTTGATCTCCATCAGTAAGTATTTTTAGTCCTCTTCACTCAGCAAGTAAGGTTGTATCATATGCATCTCACAGGTCATTAAGAAGTCTTCCTCCTACCCTGATGCCATGTTTTTTTTAAATTTTTCCCCCCCATATAATACAGCTTCTTGGATTATTTGCTCAGCATACAGATCAAATAAGTAGGGTGAACACATACAACCCTGCACACACCTTTCCTAATTTTAGACCATTCAGTGTACCCTGATTCTGTTCAAACCACTGCCTCTAAGTTTATGTACAGGGTCCTCAAGAGCATAACTAAGTGTTCTAAATATTCACTGTCTGCAATGCTGTTCATAGCTTGTCATGATCCACACAATGGAAAGCCTTTGTGTAGTCAATAAAGCACAGGCAAACAGCATTTTGGTATTATCTTCTTTTAGCCAAGATCCATCTAACATCAGCAGTAATATCCCTCATTCCAAGTCCTCTTCTGAATCTGGCTTGCACCTCTGGAAGTTCTCTGTGTATGGTTATAGTCATTTTAAATTATCTTTAGCAATATTTTTTCTTGCATGGAATATTAATGATGCTGTCCAATGATTTTTACATTACTTTTGGTCATCTCTCTTTGGAATGGGCACAAATATGGATCTCTTGCAGTCAGTTGGCCAGATAGTTGTCTTCT
>NW_006423604.1:0-1451 GCF_000296735.1 Chrysochloris asiatica | reverse complement strand
ATGTTGGCCAAGTGGTTATCTGCTTTGCACAAACACCTCCAGAGATGGGGATATCATTAGCTTCCATATAGGATCACCTTAACAGTTTTCTATGCTCAGCCCTGTTCTCATCCTTTGTTGCTTGCATTCCCTGCTTGTGATTCTGCCTTTGATAGCTCCAGGCATGACAACTGTTTTAGTGAAATTAGGGAATGGAAGAGAGCTAAAATGTGGGATACTTTCTAGGTGAGGCAGGCTCCAAGGGTTCTCCTGGGGCAATTCTCAGCAAATGGCCATCAGTTTGAGGACACTGGACCCTCAGCCTGGGAGATCAGGAGGCATCAGGAGGTGGCAAGAAGACAAGCTAGGACTGCTGTAGGCAAACATTTCACTTGGACATCTTTGGTTGGAGAGGGACCCCTGGGAACTTCCAAGACTTATTTTCTTTCTGAATCCACTAACAAACCTCAGGACAAATAGCCTCTAGACGCTAGTATGCAGAAGTCTAGGGCAATACCACTTGCAGGTTCTCTTCTTGTGCCTGGCTTCAGGTCTGTATGCTCCCACTTACAGATGAGAACTCTGATGCTCAGGAGGTTGTGACTTGTCCAGACCACCAGCCAGAGGGACAAGGCCTGGGATGGACATGGATCTTATTGAGGCCCAAACCAGGCTTCCCTGCTATTCTTTGAACTTCCAAAGGGAAGGGAATGTATCTCCGTCCTCTCTGTTCCTCCCTGGAGCTGCCATGTTGGTACATAATTTCCAGTTGCTGTTGTCTGTTTCAATTCATGACGATCCCATGTGTATCAGAGTAGAACTGTGCTCCATAGGGCTTCCAATGGCTGATTTTCAGAAGATCACCAGAACTTTCTTCTGAGGTACTTGTGGGCAGACTCAAACCTCCAACCTTCTGGTTAACGGCCTACATGTTAACCGTTTTCGTCACCCAGGGACTCCACTGGGTGCATAATTATTGTTGTTCTTAAGTGACACCAAATCTATTCCAGTTCATACTGACCCTGTTGAACCACTGGCCTCAAGGCTAGTCTAGTGCTTATCCTACAGTACCACACCTGATGCATAATTTGTTATTGTTGTTAAATGCATAATTTGTTGTTGTTGTTAAGAGTTGTTGATTTGTTTTCAACTCATAGTGACCCTGTGTAGGGCTTCTAAGGAGCGGCTGGTGAGTTTGAACTGCTGACCTTGTGGCTAGCAGTCTAACACTATCCTATGTTGTTAAATGACTTGTCCCAAGGCCACTTGTCTTCACAGTTCAAATTGATCTTGTGGTCCAGCATGTATCCTATTTGTTGTTAAGTGTCATTGAGTCGGTTCTGATCCATAGAGACCTTGTATAGGGTTTCAGAGGAGTGGCTGGTGGGTTTGAACTGCCGACCCTGCAATTCAAACCACAACGCCACACCAGGACTCCATCCTACTGTTATTGCTAAGTGCCATCGAGTCAG
>NW_006423603.1:0-1401 GCF_000296735.1 Chrysochloris asiatica | reverse complement strand
CCATAGCAAAAAGGTGGAGACAGCCAAAGTGCCCATCAACTGAAGAATGGATAAACAAATTGTGGTACATACACACAATGTAATATTATGCTACATTGAAGAATAACAAGGAAGTTAATCACTCCCCTCCTTGCTACAAAACATCTACCTTTACATTTCCAACCCTCACAATCAGTCCTGATAACAATTATTCATGATTGTATCACAAGAGACCTATCAGCATTTCCTTTCATTAGCCCCATGTAGACAGATTGGATACTACTCAGTGGTGATTCTACCTTCCACCACACCCTCTGGATCTAAGTTCTGTCTTGAAAGCTTGTAAGCCAGTCACTTCTTGCCTTTGTAGCCCCTCCCCTTTGGATAGCCAATGTCCAAGTTGCCCATCCCTGTCTACTCTGTATATGGAGGGGGTGGGAATGATCCTTGCTGTAAAGATTTGTTCCCTCTTTTTCCTTTCTTCTGTTGACTGTAGGTTTACTTTGCTGGTCTGTTTCTAGTTGTTGGAGATGATGTGTTAATGTATTGATTATAGTTCTTTCTTCTTTTTGGATATGTGCATTTATTGCAATAAACTGTCCTCTCGGCACTGCTTTGCCGTGTCCCAAAGATTATGATATGTTGTGTTTTTGTTCTCATTTGTTTCTAGGAAGTTTGTGAATTCACATTTTATTTCTGCTACTACCCAGTCACTTTTCTGCAGGTTGCTATTTAGTTTCCATGAATTTGACTTTATTTCCTTGGACTTTCTCTTATTGATTTCTATTTTGATAGTATTGTGGTCTGAGAAGATTCTTTGTAGTATTTTGTTGTTTGTAAATTTATAGAGGCTTGTTTTGTGGCCTAACACATGACCTATTCTGGAGAATGTTCCATGAGCACTGGAAAAGGATGTGTATTGTGCTGTTGTTGGGTTGAATGCCCTGTACACGTCTTTGAGGTCCAGTTGGCTGATTGCATTTAGTTCCATGTGTGTTTGTTGAGTTTCTTTATGGTTGTTTCTGTCCACTTTCGAAAGTGGTGTATTAAAATCGCCCACTATTATTGTAGATTCATCTATTTCTTTCTTCAAATCGATTAGAGTTTACTTTATATATTTTGGAGCTCTTTCATTGGGAGCATAGATATTTATTATTGTTATGTCATCTTGTTCAATTGTTCCTTTAACCATGAGATAATGTCCATCTTTATCTATTATGCTGGTTTTTGCCTTGTTGTTGTTGTTAGATGCCATTGAGTCGGAACTGACTCATAGCAACCCCACGAACAGCAGAAGGAAACAATGTCTGATCCTAGACCAACTTCACTACCGCTGCCACACTTGAGTCCATCAATGCTGCCACCTGGCCAATCCATCTTGTTGGGGGTCTTGCTTTTTTTCTCTGACCTTCCATCTTACCA
>NW_006423602.1:0-1451 GCF_000296735.1 Chrysochloris asiatica | reverse complement strand
GCGGTTTCTAGCTTTTCCTTGGAAAAATAGTTTATTTCTGAATTCCTTATAAGAAGTTACAGAAAATCTTGCATAATCATTAGATACTTTAAACAAACCTCACGTTATAATAGTTGTCTCTCACATTAACATTAACTTTCACACCATATTCAATCTTATGAAGTTATAAAAATTGTTCTTTACATTAACAATAAGTTTTAACATTAGAAATAACCACACTAGCTAAAGTTTTAGCAATTCAAGCTTAAAATTGTAAGAAACATTCCATGTGGTTTTAGTCAAGAACATTAAGGCCTTTAGAAAGCAGCTTAGGAGACAGTCAAGGACAGTGAGAGCTTGGAAACAGACGTAGGAATTTGATTATAAGTTTTGAGAAATTGTTAGCATGAGAGAATTACTGCTTTGTTCCTGGCTAGGAAATTTTAGGGTACTTTTATGTTCTTGTTTTTATTGTTTGATCAATTATATGCATGACCATTTATAGTAAAAATTATGTTTTTGATTGTGAGTTGTAACTAATGAATCTATAGAAAGTAATAGATGTTGGTAAAGTTAGAAGTTAAGATGTAGAACTTTGTTTAATATTAACCTGACATTTTAAAGAGGATTAGAGACAAACAAATCAAAGCCAAACTAGACATTTTAGGGAGGATTAGAGAGAAACAGAGTTGCTCACAGAAGGCAGAATTTATCAAGGTAACTAAGGAGTAACTAAGGAGTATAGAGATGCAGGAATGTTTGGTGACCTTGTGTTCCTCTTGTACCTTTGATGCAACAATATAATATTTGATTAATTTGTAACTGCTTGTATGTGACTATTGTAAGATCATAGTATATTCTAAATGGGATATAAGAACCAATTTTGAAATAAAGAAGCAGTCAGTCAGAGAGTCATCATTACCATAATCTGCCTGAGACTCAAAATGACCCATTGACTCTGTGTGTTTTTTCACCAAATCCGTACCTCCCTCCGAGTTCTCAAAAATTGTCAAGGCTGGTCCCCAGCAGTTGTTGTTGTTGTTAAGTGCCATCGAGTCGATTCTGACCCATAGAGACCCTGTATAGGGTTTCCAAGGGGAAGCTGGTGAGCTTGAACCACCGACCTTGCAGTTCAAATGACTTTGTAGTCTGATGCATTAGTCCACATCACCACACCAGGACTCCTATAACTGATTGGAATACCTAAAATGGGGCTACAACGTGCCCAGTGAAAGAAGCTTCCTGCGGAGCCTCTACATTACATAAGACCATAGGTAGAATCCTGAACCCCATCCAGAATCTTCTGAGATGGGAAATTTCCACTTGAAAGGACAAGCAGACCAGGCTGGAGCAGCTAGAAGAACAGAAAGAAAGACTGACAGGAAAAATGCAAAACAATATAGGCAGTCCGACTGATTACTACAATAACAAGCTCACCCAGGAGACATCAAGGCAAGCATTCGGGTCCCCAA
>NW_006423601.1:0-1400 GCF_000296735.1 Chrysochloris asiatica | reverse complement strand
ATAAAGCCAAATATTAAAACAAAATGTGCAAAGATCTGGAATCAGAAAACCAAAAAGGAAGAACACACTCAGCATTTCTCAGGCTGGGGGAAATGAAGAAAAAATTCAAGCCTCAAATATCCTTATTGAAAGATTCTCTGGGAAAATTATTGAATGATGCAGAAAGCATCGAGAAGATGGAAAGAGTACAGAGAGCCACTGTACCAAAAGGAAATAGTTAATGTTCAACCGTTTCAAGAGGTAGCATATGATCAAGAGCCAATGATACTGAAGAAAGAAGTCCAAGGTACACTGATGTAATTGACAAAGAACAAGGCACCAGAAATTGATGGAATACAAATTGAAATCTTTCAAGAAAGTGAGGCGGCACAGGAGGCACTCACTCATCTCTGCCAATAAATTTGGAAGACAGCTATCTGGCCAAATGATTGGAAGAGATCTATATTTGTGCCCATTCCAAAGAGAGGTGACCCAACGGAATGTGGAAACCATCAGACAATCTCTCTGATATCCCATGTGAGTAAAGTTTTGCTAAAGGTAATACCGAAATGGATGCAAGCATACATTGACAGAGAACTTCCAGCGTTTCAAGCAGGATTCAGAAGAGGCTGTGGAACGAGAGATATCATTGCTGATCTTGGTTGAAAGCAGAGAATATCAGAAAGATGTTTGTTGTTGTTGTTGTTGTTAAGTGCCATCGAGTCAGAAAGATGTTTACCTGTGCTTTATTGATTACGCAAAGGCTTTCGATTGTGTGGATCATGACAAGCTATGGACAATATTGTAAAGTATGAGTATTCCGGAACACTTAACTGTGTTCATGAAGAATCTGTACCTGGACCAAGAAGCGGTTGTTCAAACAGAACATGGGAACCCTGAATGGTTTAAAATTAAGAAAAGTGTGCAACAAGGTTGTTTTCTTTCACCATACTTATTCAATCTGTATGCTGAGCAAATAATCTGAGAAGCTGGGATATATGAAGAAAAACATGGCATCAGGATTGGAGGAAGACCCATTAACAACCTGCAATATGCAGATGATACAACCTTGCTTGCTGAAAGTGAAGAGGACTTAAAACATTTATTGATGAAGATTAAAGAGCACAACCTTCCTTATGGGTAACATTTACATCTCAATGTAAAGAAAACAAAAATCCTCACCATGACCAATAAACAACATTCTTATCAACAAAGAAAAGATTGAAGTTGTCAAGCACTTCGTTTTTCTTGGATCAACTATCAACACTCACGGAAGCAGCAGTCAAGAAATCAAATGACGTATTGCATTAGGCAAATCTGCACAAGATCTTTTTAAAGTGTTGAAGAGCAAAGATGTCACCTTGAGGATTAAGTTGCTCCTGACCCAAGCCATGGTATTTTCAATAACCTCATATGCATGC
>NW_006423600.1:0-1451 GCF_000296735.1 Chrysochloris asiatica | reverse complement strand
TATGGACATGTTGGACTCAACAGCCATGTAGCCAGCTGTCTATTTATGAACACGTTGCACCCATCTGCCTCGTAGCTAGTCTTATATATATATATACATGTTGGACACATCTTCCATGTAGCTCAGTCTCAGTATATGGACATGTTGAACTCATCTGCCATGTAGCTAGCACTGAGTATATGGACATGTTGGACTCATCTGCCATGTAGCTAGAACTCTGTATATAGACATGATGGACGACTTTGCCATGTAGCTAGCTCTCAGTTTATAGACAAGTTGTACTCATCTGCCATGTAGCTAGAACACTGTAAATGGAAATGAGGCACTACAGTGCCATGTAGTTAGCTCTGTGTATATGGATATTTTAGACTCAGTTGCCATGTAGATAGTTCTCTGTATATGGATCTGTTGGACTCATCTTCCATGTAGGTAGCTCTCTTTATATGAACGTATTGCAATTGTCTGCCATGTAGCTAGCTCTATGTATATGGACATTTTGGACTCATCAGTCATGTAGCGAGCTCTCTCTGTATGAACACGTTGGACTCATCTGCCCTGTAGCTAGTATGCTATATAAACACATGTTGGAATAATCTGCCGTGCAGCTAATTTTCAGTATATGAACTTGTTGGACTCATCTTCCATGTAGCTAACTCTCAGTATATCAACATGCTGGACTCATCTGCCATGTAGCTAGTATTCTTTATATGGACATGTTGGACTACTCTTCCATATAGTGAGCTCTCAGTATATGGACACATTGGACTCATCTGCCATGTCGCTAGCATTCGCTATATGGGTATGTTAGACTACTCTGGCATATAGCTAGCTCACTGTATATGGACACGTTGGACTACTCTGCCATGTAGCTAGCTCTCTGTACATGGATATGTTGGACTGTTCTGCCAAGTAGCTAGAACTCTGTATATGGAAATATTGCATTACCCTGCCATGTAACTAGCATTTTGCATATGGACATTTTGGACTTGTCTGCCTTGTAGCTAGCTCCATGTACATGGATATTTGGAATTATCTACCAAATAGGTAGCTCTCTGTATATGAATATATTGGGCTTCTCTGCCATGTAGGTAGCTCTCAGTCTATGGACAGCTTTGATACATCTGCCATGTAGCTAGAACCCTGTATGTGTAAATGTTGAACTACCCTGCCATGTAGCTAGCTCTCTGTATATGGACATTTTAGACACGTCTGCCATGTAGCTAGCTCTCTGTACATGGATATGTTGGACTGATCTGCCAAGTGGGTAGTTCTCTGTGTATGAACATATTGGACTTGTCTGCTATTTAGGTGGCTCTCAGTATATGGACACGTTGGACACATCTGCCATGTAGCTAATATCCTGAATATGGACATGGTGGACTACTTGGCCATGTAGCTAGCTCTCTGTAAATGGACACGATGGACACATCTGCCATGTAGCTAGAACTCTG
>NW_006423599.1:0-1400 GCF_000296735.1 Chrysochloris asiatica | reverse complement strand
TTCTGTGGACTGAGAACCAACAAGAACAGACAACAACCAGAGACTTACATATATGGCAGCATCTCTCTGAATTAAGTAAACAGAAGGAAGAGTTGAGAACAGAACAAAATTATAAGAACAAACTCAGAGAATCTGGGAGATCACTCTACGATCAAAACAAGTTCAATGTAAAAGAAGGTAAACATGTAGGAACAGAGATCCAGATAGTGAGAAGGTCAGGTCGATTACATGATAAAATAGCCTGCAGTAAATGGAGAGAAAAGTTAATGGGCTATAAGGCAACCTCAAAGAAACTTAACATGTCACAACATACCAAGAGAATTAAAATCCAAAAAGAATATGGAAACATTAAAACTATGACGAAACTCACAAGAAAGAACACAAAAATCATTTACTCAACAAAGGAAGACACACAGAACAAAGAAGCATCAACACCACAAAAACATAAAAAACATAATGGCAGCAATTAATCAATACCTATCAATAATTACACTGAATGTAAATGGATTAAATGCACCTGTTAAGAGAAAGAGGGTGGCAGAATTGATAAGAAAACAAGATCCTTCAATATGCTGTCTGCAAGAGACACACCTCACACACAGAGACAAAAACAGATTAAAAGTCAAAGGATGAAAAAAAATATACCAAGCCAATGGCAATATAAAGTGAAAAGGAGTGGCAGTACTAATCTCTGATAAAATAAACTTTAAGGCAAAAAACAGCAAATAGATAAAGATGGACATTATCTCATGAATAAAGGGACAATTGAACAAGATGAAATAACCATAATAAATATCTATGCGCTCAATGAAAGAGTTCCAAAATATATAAAGCAAACTCTAATAGATTTGAAGAAAGAAATAGATGAATCTATTTTAATACACCCCTTTCAAAAATGGATAGAAGAACAAGAAAGAAACTTGAAAAAGACACAGAAGTACTAAACAATACAATCAGTCAACTGGACCCTTTAGATGTATACAGAGCATTCAACCCAACAACAACACAATACAAATTATTTTCCAATGCACATGGAACATTCTCCAGAATAGACCATGTTTTAGGCCAAAAAACAAATCTACATAAATTTACAAATATCAAAATACTATAAAGCATCTTCTCAGACCACAATGCTATCAAATTAGACATCAACAATAGGAAGGAAACCAAGTCAAATACATGGAAACTGAATAACACCCTGCTGAAAAGCGACTGGGTAGTAGAAGAACTTAAACTCGAATTTGCAAGGTTTCTAGAAATAAATGAGAATAAAAACACAACATACCAAAATCTTTGGGACACGGTGAAAGCTGTGCTGAGAGGACAATTTATTGCAAAAAGAAGAAAGAACCAAAATTAACACATTAACACAGCATCTACAACAATTAGAAACAGACCAA
>NW_006423598.1:0-1452 GCF_000296735.1 Chrysochloris asiatica | reverse complement strand
TGGGTAGGGTGGAGGGTCAGAGAAAAAGAGGAAGACCCCCAACGAGATGGATCAGCCAGGTGGCATCATTGATGGACTTAAGTGTGGCAGCGGTAGTGAGGTTGGCCCAGGATCAAACATTGTTTCGTTCTGCTGTGCATGGGGTCGCTATGAGTCGGTTCCGACTCGATGGCACCTGACAACAACAACAATGTATGAAAATATCAGGAGGGACTAATCCTTGGAAAAGGATTTTCCAAGCTTGGTCATTTAAAGGATCTGTGGGGAAAAGGTAGACTTTTAATGACGTGGATTAACATGTTGTTATGTTGTTGTTGTTGTTGTTGTTAAGTGCCCTTCGAGTCAGTTCAGACCCATAATGACCCTGTATAGGGTTTCCAAAGGAGCTCTGGTAGCGTAGTGGTTAGGAATCAAACTGCAAACCTTAAGGTCAGCAGTTCGAAACTACCAGCTGATCCCCTGGAGAAAGATGAGGATTTCTGCTTCCATAAAGTATTACAGCCTCACAAACCCTGTATGGAATGCTATGAGTTGGAACCAACTCCATGGCACAAAACTCGGGTTTCCGGACAGCAGCTGGTGAGCTTGAACAGCTGACCTTGCAGTCCAAATGGATTTTCAGTCTGCCATATTAACCCACAGTGCCACACCATGTTGTTGTTGTTGTTTGGTGCCATTAAGTCAGTTCCGACTCGTAGCGACCCTAGGCAAAGCAGAACGAAACCAGCCCTATCCTGAGCCAACCTCACTACTGTTGCCAACCTAGAGCCCATTGATGCTGCCATTTGCCAATCCATCTCGCTGGGGGTCTTGCCCTTTATCTCTGACCCTCCACCTTACCAAACATAATATTCTTTTCCAGTGACTGGCCCCTCCTGACAGTATGTCCGAAGTCTGAGAGATGAAGTTTGGCCGCCAAGGAGCACGCTGGCTGCACTTGATCCAACACAGATCTGTTTGTTCTTTAGCAGCCCAGGGCACTTTCAATATTCTCCTCCAACACCATAACTCAAATGCATCAATTCCTCTAAGGTCTTCCTTATTCACTGTCTAGCATTTGCATGTATATGAGGCTATTGAAAATACAATGGCTTCAGTCAGGCGTGCCTTAGTCTTCAAGCTGACATCTTTGCTTTTCAACACTTTTAAAATGACCTGTGCAGCATATTTGCCTAAAGCAATACCTTGTTTGATTTCTTGACTGCTGCTTCCATGGGTGTTGATAGTTGATCCAATAAGAATGAAGTCCTTGACTACTTCAATCTTTTCTCCATTGATAAGAATGTGGTGAGGATGTTTGTTTTCTTTACATTGAGATGTAATCCATACCGATGGCTTTCCTCTTTGATATTCACCAGTAAATGTTTTAAGTCCTCTTCACTTTCAGCCAGCAAAGTTGTATTATCTACATATCTCAGGTTGTTAATGAGTCTTCCTTTAATCCTGATGCCA
>NW_006423597.1:0-1452 GCF_000296735.1 Chrysochloris asiatica | reverse complement strand
ATATCATTATTTACCTCTGTCCCACTTAGCCCATTGAGACCTGTATAATTGTTCTCCCATCTGCTTTGTTCTTCCATTCCCCTCTCCCTACTTGTATATTGCCCCCTCCCTAGCACCCAAACTATCCTGAGTCTAATCCCTGCCCTGTGCTCCACCTTCCTCTCCCTCCCCTCACTCACCCCCAACATCCCAATAATCAACAAAGAATCCCTCCCAACCCCCTTTAGTATGGGTTCTTTCCCTTAGTCTTTTTGTTGTTGTTGTTGTTCTCTATTGCCTTCATTTATTTTGCACATAAGGGGGCTTTAAAAAATTCATGGAAAAGTTCCATTTTTCCCCATTAATTTTTTTTTTAAGTTTTATTGTGAATTATATGATAGTTTACATGGGAAAACTTTAGTTTTATATTCATTCCATCATATATCATTTCATTGCCATGGTTCCAATCCCTTCCATGCATCACCAACCACCCAAAGGGTATATCCCCGCCCCCTACACTTCCCCCTCCTCCCCCCAGTTTTCGGCCCATAGTCCCTTTCCCTCTCTGGGTCCAAAGTCCCCAGTCACTTCATCACTCCACATCATCATCTCTGTCTCTATCTCAGGCATCTCTGTTTCTCTGAGTAGGGTCCCGCTCTCGGCTCTTCTCCGTTGATGGTCCTAGAGGCCTCCGCTCCTATCCTGGAGAATTAATCACTCTCTTCTTTGTTACAAAACTTCTACCTTTGCATTTCCAACCCTAATAATCCATCCTGATAAGCATTATTCACTACAGCATCAGGAGTTACCCATCTGTATCTCCTTTCATCAGCTCCGCCCAGACAGATTGAATAGTACCTACTGGAGATTCTGCCTTCTGCCATTCTCCCTAGCACCAGGTTCCCTCTTGAAAGCTTGTAATCCAGTCACTTCTTGCCTCTGTAGTGCCCCCCCCTCCCCATTTGAGTATCCAATGTCCAAGCTGCCCTTCTCTGTCCACTCTGTGTGTGGGGGTGTGTGTGAATGTTTCTTGCTGTGAGGATTTGTTCCCTCTTTTGAGTCACTGCCACAATGGCTTTTGATTGTGTGGATCATGACAAGCTATGGACAATACTGCGAAGTATGACTATTCTGGAACACTTAATTGTGCTCATGAGGAATGTGTATCTGGACCAAGAGGCAATTATTCGAACAGAACATGGGAACACTGAACGGTTTAAAATTAACAAAGGTGTGCGACAAGGTTGTATGCTTTCACCATACATATTCAACTTGCATGCTAAGCAAATAATCTGAGAAGCTGGGTTATATGAAGAAAAACGTGGCATCAGGATTGGAGGAAGACACATTACCAACCTGCAATATGCAGATGATACAACTTTTTTTTTTTTTTTTTTAAGTTTTATTGTGAATTATGTGACAGTTTACATGGGAGAACATCAGTTTTACATTCATCCTATCGCATTTTGCTTC
>NW_006423596.1:0-1452 GCF_000296735.1 Chrysochloris asiatica | reverse complement strand
GGTGGTGAGGTTGGCCCAGGATCGAACATTGTTTCGTTCTGCTGTGCATGGAGTCGCTATGAGTCGGTTCCGACTCGATGGCACCTGACAACAATACAACAATTGTCAGAATTGGATTGCCAGAATAAGAAACAAATATGTCTTGGAAGATATGCAATCAGATACTACTTAGAAGTGAGGATGATGAGACTTTGTCTTTCATACTTCAGACATGTTATCAAGAGGGACAATGCGACAAATTGTCACAGTGGCAGCAACAATAAGTCCAAACACAAAGACAATTGTGAGGCTGGCAGAGACCAAGCAGTTTTCCGTTATGTTTTGCAAAGGGTTGCTATGAGTTGGAATGCAATCAATGGCACCTAGCAACATAGAGCTGTTAATCTCACTGTAAGCAGTTCAAAACTACCAGCTGTGCTGTGGGAGACAGATAAGGCTTTCTGATCCCGTAAAGATTTATAGCCTCAGAAACCTTGTACAGGGTCTCAATGAGTTGGACCCAACTCCACGGCACATAACAACAACAACAACCATGTCTTACTTTTTACGTTCTCAGCACTAGTAACTAGAATATAAAAGAAAAACAATGCATTCTTCTTGACTCTAATTAATTAAATGAGTTTACTAAGGACCGAAGACCAGAAGAGTTCTGGGATGACATCAAGAACATCATACATGAAGAAAGCAAAAAGTCATTAAGAAATCAAGAAAGAAGGGAAAGATCAAAATGGATGTCAGAAGAAACACTAAAATTACTCTCCAGCATAGAAATGCTAAATCAAATGGGAGAAATTAGAAAGTACAAGAGCTGAACAGAAAATTTCAAAGGTCAGCTCAAGAAGACAAAGTCAAATATTACAATAAAATGTGCAAAAATCTGGAGTCAGAAAACCAAAATGGAAGAACATGATCAGCATTTCTCAAGCTGGGGGAACTGAAGAAAAAATTCAAACCCTGACATTCGATGTTGAAGTATTCTCTGGGCAAATTATTGAATGATCCAGAAAGCATCAAAAGAAGGTGGAAGTAATGCACAGAGTAACTGTACCAAAAGGAAATGGTTGATGGTCAAATGATTCAAGAGGTAGTATATGATTAAGAACCAATGATACTGAAGGAGGAAGTCCAAGGTACATTGTAGGAATTGGCAAAGAACAAGGCTCCAAATATTGATGGAATAAAAATTTTAATCTTTCAAGAAAGTGAGGTGGCACTGGAGGTACTCACTCATGCATGCCAGGAAATATGGAAGACAGCAATCTGGCTAACTGATTGGAAGAGATCCATATCTGTGCCCATTGCAAAGAGAAGTGACTTGACGGAATGCGGAAATTATCAGACGATATCTTTTATATACCATTCAATTAAAGTTTTACTAAAAGTAATACAGAAACAGCTGCAAGCATACATTAACAGAGAACTTCCAGAGATTCAAACCAGATTCAGAAGAGG
>NW_006423595.1:0-1359 GCF_000296735.1 Chrysochloris asiatica | reverse complement strand
AAAGAAAACTACAAAACACTACTACAAGAAACCAAAAGAGACTTATAAAAATGGAAGAATGTACCATGTTCCTGGATAGGAAGATTTAACATTGTGAAAATGGCAATACTGCCCAAAGCAATTTACACATATAATTGTAAATTATATGTGTAATCCCAATCCAAATCCCAACGACATTCTTCAAATAGATGGAAAAAAAACAATTACAACTTTATATGGAAAGGAAAGAAACCCAGGATAAGCAAAGCACTACTTAAGAAGAAGAGTAAGGTTGGAAGCCTCTCACTTCCCGACTACAAAATTTGCTACATGGCTACAGTTGTCAAAACAGCTTGGTACTGGTACAATGAAAGGTACATAGATCAGTGGAATAGAATCGAGAATCCAGAAATGAGTGCATCTACATACAGCCAAATGATTTTTGAGGAAACACCTAAATACATCGCATGGGGAGGTGATACTACAGATGGTGCCGGCAGAACTGGAAAACGATATGTAAAAGATTGAAACAAGACATTCACCTCACACCTAACACAAAAACCAACTCAATATGGATTAAATACCTAAATGTGAATCCCAGAATTATGAAGGCCATCAATGAAAAAATAGGGACAAATGTGAGGGCACAAAATCAGGGAATACACAGACTACAAAACATTTTGAAAACCACACAAACAAAAGTAGACAAAATAGATGACTTGGACATACTAAAAATTAAAAACGTATGTGCATCAAAAGACTTCACCAGAAGAGTTAAAAGGGAACCCACAGAATGGGAAAAAATCTTTTGCAATGACATATCAGACAAGAGACTCATTTCTAAAATATATAGGAAATTACAACACCTCTACAAGAAAAAGACAAATAACCCAATTAAAAAGTGGGCACAGGACATGAACAGACACTTCACCAAGAAAGAGATCCGGGCAACCAACAAACATATGAAGAAACGTTCACGATCACTAACCATTAGAGAAATTCAAATCAAAACAACAATGAGATATCATCTTACACCAACAATAACAGCAAAGATGAAAAATGCAGGGGACAATAAATGCTGGTGGGGATGTGGAGAGACTGGGAAACTCCTGCATTGCTGGTGGGACTGCAAAAGGTCCAACCTCTCTGAAAAGAAATATGGTGTTTCATCATAAGGTTAAAAATAGAAATACCTTATGATCCAGCAATTCCTCTACTTGGTATTTGCTCACAAGAAAACAGAGCCACAACACGAGAAGATACATGCACACCAATATTCATAGCAGCACTATTTACAATAGCAAAAAGATGGAGGCAGCCAAAGTGCCCATCAACTGAAGAATGGATAAACAAACCTTGGTACATACACACAATGGAATA
>NW_006423594.1:0-1453 GCF_000296735.1 Chrysochloris asiatica | reverse complement strand
TTGGACATGTTTAATGTTTATCTGTGTAATAATTAATTATGTGTTTTGGTAATTTTTTATGTTTTCTGATTACCTCCAGGAAGATGTGATCAGGATATGGTCTTCCATTTTCACTTTCCTTATTGCTTAACTCAGAGTAACTTTTTTGGGCCTCAGTTGGGCCTGGGCCTCTGCAGCGGGCCGTTTGTGCCTCAGACGGGTGGGTTGAGCCTAGGGCGGGCGAGTTGGGCCTCTGGTGGCCTGGGTGTCAGTGAACGGGCTGCAGGAGGGTTGGTCCTCGGGTGGGTGGTTTGGGCCTCAGGCGGGCAGTTTGGGCCGCAGGGGCCTGGGTATCAGCAGCTGAGCATCAGGAGGCTTGGGCCTCAGTGGGCGGGTTGGGCAGATTGGGCCTCAGGGAGCCTGTGCCTCGGGGACCAGGCTGAGGGTGGTTTGGGTGTCAGGGGCACTGGGCCTTGGTGACCGGGCTACGTGGCGGGTTGGGCCTCAAGGGCCCTCGGCTTCAGCAACCTGGCTACGCGGCAGGTTGGGCCTTGGGGGACCTGGACCTCGGCAGCAACCGGGCTGTGGACCGCCTGGGCCATGAGGCGGGCAGGCAATTTGGGCTTTGGTTGGGCCTAGGCCTTTGTGACCAGTCTGTGGGTGGGTTGGGCCTCAGGGCTGGCCCTGGCCTCAGTGGGAGTTTCTGGGCCTTGGGAGGCCCTTGGCCTCAGTGGGCAGGCCTGTACCTTGGGCATTCCTGAGCCTCGGCGTCTTGGCAGAGGACTGGTCTAGGCCGGGGCAGTAGAGGGCTGGGGTAATGGCTGCAGGGAGGTAGTGTCTGTATTTGATGATGTAAAAGATGCCTCTCTCAGTCTCTCTGTACTGTGGGTACCCTGAATTTCCTGATATCCGTGCCGTTATCCCTCTCTGTTTGTTCGGCTTTGTTAGTTTATGCTTCCTTTTCTTTGGAAATGTAGCCTTCTAAGTGGGGTTGCTCTAGCCCTGCATTCCAAGGTCTGCAGGGGGCAGAGGCACTCGCTGGCGTGGGCATGGAAGCGGGAGCCGCGTGCAGGCAGGCAAAAACTCAAAATGCCTGTAATTCATTAGCAATTTGATCTTTTACAAAAAACGAGTTCAGAATATTGAACTATAAGATCTTATGTTTGTTCAGAGGCTGTCTATCTGCTAGAGGTTTCCTATGTGTGATTCCGCCCCTTTTCCCTGAGACTGTCCTACCTAGCTGCCTGGTCAGGGAAGCGCCGGAAGTCCTCTCCCCACAAGACCTTTTTGAAGTGTTGAAGAGCAAAGATGTCAGCTTGAGGACTAAGTTGACCTTGAATATATCCCACCTGAATTTAGAGATCATCTGAAGAACAGACTTGATACACTAAACACTAAAGACCAAAGACCAGAAGACTTGTGGGATGACATCAAGAACATCATACATGAAGAAAGCAAAAAATCAATAAGAAGA
>NW_006423593.1:0-1393 GCF_000296735.1 Chrysochloris asiatica | reverse complement strand
ACCCATTAGGAGGGCTATTTCAAAAACACAGATAACAAGTACAGATAAAGATGCAGAGAAATGGATTCCTCATACATTACAGCTGGGAAGGTAAAAGTTGCAACCATTTGTTTCACAAAAAGCCAAACATAGCATTATCCTATGGCCCACCAATTCCATTCCTAATACATATTCAAGAGAATAGGAGCTCAAACCAAAAGGTACAGACTTCAGTTGATCCTTACACAGTGGAATATTTATTCTGCAATAAAAAGGGATAAAGTTCTGATACATGCTACACAGGGATGGATGAACCTTAAAAACATTATTATAAGGCAAAGAAGCCATTCACAAAAGGTCACAAATTGTAGGTTCTATTTACATGGCACATGTAGACTATGCAAAGCCAGAGAGATGGAATGTCCATTAGGAATTGCCAGAGACTGGAATAAGAGAGAAATGGTGAGGTTACGGGGTCTCATAGCCAGAGGATCTAGGGTTTCTTTTTGGGGTGATAAACATGTTCTAAAATTAACTGTGAACATACTAAAATCATTAAATTATACACTTAAAATAGATGAACTATATAGTATGTTTATTTTATCTCAGTGAAGTTGTTAAAATAAAGACTTCCATTTAACCTCCATGATCCATTTCAATGCATAGGGATCTATAGAGGGTTTCAAGGTGAGTTTGAACCACTGACTTTATGATTCAAACCAACCTTGAAGTCCAGTGTTTTATCTCACTGGGCCATACCAGGACACCTTTTTTACATAAGAATACATACATATATGTTGGGCTTAAACTAGTGCCTGGCACATAGTAGACACTTAAAAAATGCTATTCTTTCTTCTCTTCCCATTTTTGTATAGTCATACCTCGATAGCATGTTTTCACCACAAATGATAAAACTCAAAACTGGAACGTAATCCCAGAGTTCTAACCAATGGAAAGTAAAATGGGAGAATTCTCTCCAAGTTTCTCACATGCTAGGGTGTGACACTGTAGAATAAAGAACTGGATTAAAAGCTCAGCTTGAACCCCAAGGTCAGCAGTTCAAACCCACTAGCTGCTCCTCAGAAACCCTATACAGGGTTGCTATGACCCGGAACCAACTCCACAGCACTTAATAACAACAACAAGAAACCTTCATGACTGCTCCTACATACCTGACCCAAGAGAAATCTTGAAGCCTAACTCAGACTTGCCACTAAAAATTAGTTGGGCAAAACAACAATGCGATATCATCTCACACCAACAATAACAGCAAAGATGAAAAATGGAGAAGACAATAAATGCTGGCAGGGATGTGGAGAGACTGGGACACTCTTGCATTGCTGGTGGGATTGCAAAATGGTCCAACCTCTCTGGAAAACGGGGGTGGAGAGGAAAAAAAAAAAAAAAAGCATAT
>NW_006423592.1:0-1406 GCF_000296735.1 Chrysochloris asiatica | reverse complement strand
CATTACTGGTGATTGGAATGCAAAGGTTGGGAGCAAAGAGGAAGGACCAGTAGTTGGAAAATATGGCCTTGGTGATAGAAATGATGCTAGAGAATGCGTGATAGAATTCTACAAAACCAATGATTTGTTTATTTCAAATACCTTCTTTAGACAGCATAACAGACGACTATTCACATGGACCTGGCCAGATGGAACAAACAGAAATACAATTGACTACATCTGTGGAAAGAGAAGATGGAAAAACTCCATATCATCCATGAAAACAAGGCCAAAAGAGGGAACAAATCTTTACAGCAAGGATCATTCCTAACCCCTCCATACACAGAGTAGACAGGGATTGGCAACTTGGACATTAGTTACTCAAAATGGGGTTGGGGGCTATAAAGGCAAGAAATGACTGGCTTACAAGCTTTCAAGAGGGAACCTAGATCCAGAGAGCGTGGAGGAAGGTGGAATCTCCACTGAGCAGTATTCAATCTGTCTGGGTGGGGCTAATGAAAGGAGATTGAGATTGGTCTCTTGTGATACAATAGTGAATAATTGTTATCAGGACTGACTGTTAGGATTGGAAATGTAAAGCTAGAAATTTTGAGGCAAAGGGAGGGGAGTGATTGACTTTGCAGTGTAGGAGCAGAGGTCCCTAGGACCATCAGTGGAGAAGAGTGGAGAGTGCGACCCTACCCAGAGAAGCAATGATGCCAGAGGTGTAGGCAGAGACAATGACATGGAGAGATGGAGCATCTGGGGACTCTAGATCCAGAGAGGGAAAGGGGCTGTGTGCTCACCACCAGGGGGCAGGCTTGATGATGCTTAGAGGGGATTGTAACCATGGCTATGAAACAATATACAATAGGATGAATGTAAAGCTAATGTTCTCCCATGTAACCTATCACATAATTCACAATAAAATATTAAAAATAACAACAACAACAACAAAACTTGAAGAGCTATCTATGGAACAGAGCTCAGGTTCAGGAGAATTTTTACCTGAAACAATTTCTAAGAGTTCACAGAAATGGAGAGCCCAAAGAAATACAGCAGGTATTATTCCTTTGTCCAGATGCACCAAGAATGGTAAAAGATAATGCTGCACCTTTAAGATACTAATTTTGACACCAGAAATGTCAAAGAAGATCTTGTACCCTGTAGGAGTGAAAGAAAAGACATATATATATATTGTGGACTAATATAGTTTGAAGGAATCCTGGTAGCATAATGGATTATAAGATAGACTGTTAACCACAAGATTAGTAGTTCAAATCTACCATCACTCTGAGGAAGAAAGATAAGACTTTCTGCTCCTGTAAAGATTTATATCCTCAGAAACTCTATACAGAGTCACTGTAAGTTGGAGACACCAATAAAATCTGAGTTGGTCAACACTAAGTCAAAATGCAAAGCACTCC
>NW_006423591.1:0-1392 GCF_000296735.1 Chrysochloris asiatica | reverse complement strand
TAACTCAAAAGCATCAATGCTAGGTGTCAAATTTAGTTAACCTCAGAAACAAACATTGTCTTCATATGCTTAGATCATCATGGATTGCTCTTGATGTTATTTTTCTATTTCTAACTCTACAACATATTGTTGCTAAGTGCCTTTGAGTGTTTCTGACTCATAGTGACCAAGCATAGGGTCTCCAAGGAGTAACTGGTGGCTTTGAACCACCAACCTTGTGTTAGCAGTCCAGTGGTTACCCTACAGGACCTCACCAGGATAACGTAACAGTATATAACAATTATCTATGTTTTATCATTGTAAAGTAGGATTAATTTCTCATTACAAATGCTAAAATTTACTCGCTATTTTAAAAAACTATTAATGATATTAACTTACTGTATATTACATTATACATATTACATGATGGTGGCAATGTGCCATGGAGCTGGTTCCAATGCAGAGCAATCCTGTATAGGGTTTCCAAGCTGCAGATTAGCAGCCTGACTCGTAACCTCTGTGTTACCAGAGCTCCTTATATATTACATAAGGTTTAGAAAACCATGTAGATTTACTCACTGCCCAAAACAATGGTTAATTATATTTTTTTCTTAAAATAGCACCTTCACATAGTTGCAATTATTATAACTACAAATATTCACTGGTAACTTGCTATGTATGTATGTCCTTGGTACTGTACTAAGAATCAGCTCGTTATCTATTCTTCACAACCATCCAAAGGAGGTATTATTATTCTTACTTTATCCATGAGTCTCTAAAGTCCTAGTTCTATTTCACTTTACAATGTACAAAGTTTTATTTTATAAAATTTGCTAATATGTCATTATCATGGAACATTTTCTTACCCAAAATTCTGAAGGGTTATAAAATATTCCAGAGGGGCAACACATTATACATTTGAACTGAATCTATTACTCTTTTCAGAGTTAAGTGAAGACTACCTTTAAGTCACAAGTATACTTACTTTTTGTCTTTCACTAAGACCACCACAGCCAGTGTGTTACTTCAGCACTAAATTCCTTTAGGTATTACCAAAATGATGCAGAAAAACAAAACAAACAAGAACACAAAACTGTTGACATATAGTCTAACTCATGGTGACCCCATGTGTTACAGAGTAAAAGAGCTCTATAGGGTATTTTCAGAAGCAATCTTTTTAAAAAATGTTTGTTTTGTGAACTGGGTGAAGGTTTACAATGTAGGCCATCAGTTTTCCACTAAACAATTCATACACATTTTGTTTCATCTCTCATTGATTGTAATCCCTACAACAACACATCACATCACATATCCCACTTTCGGAGTCCTGGTGTGGCGCTGTGGGTTGAGGCACCAGACTGCAAAGCTGTTTGAACTGCAAAGTTGGTAGTTCAAGCTCACCAGTGGGTCCTC
>NW_006423590.1:0-1427 GCF_000296735.1 Chrysochloris asiatica | reverse complement strand
AGTTTCCAAAGATATTGCTTAATAGTTAAATAAACTTACTTCTGCAGCACTTCCTCTTGACCGCAAACTTTCAGAACATAGCTGCCAACGTCTACTTGATTCAAGTCATCATGTACCCAGCAAAGGGCTTGCATTATAATGATTTCTACAGTAGAACTCACTATAAAAGAGTTAATCATCATTTTCATTTTGCTCATTTAACTCTAAGCATACTTATTCACATTAGCAAAACACAACAAAATATAATGTGAATCACAAATTCAGGCCAATATATAATTTTAATCTCTTAGTTGTTGTTGTTGTTATGTGCCGTGGAGTTGGATCTGACTCATAGCGACCCTATACAGGGTTTTCAAGGCTGTAAATCTTTATGGGAGCAGAAAGCCTCATCTTTCTCCCGCGGAACAGCTGGCAGTTTCGAACTGCTGACCGTGAGGTTCGCAGCCCGATTCATAACCACTACGCTACCAGAGCTCCTTAATTTCTTAGTAGCCACACTAAAAAATGTAAAAAGTGAAACTAATTATAGTAATATACTCATGGTTAATTTAATGTCCAAAATGTTATCTTTTCTTTAAATATAATCAATATAAAAATACTAATGTGGTATTTTACATTTTCTTTGAACTAATTTTTGCTATAGTATATATTTTACACTTATAGTACATCTCAACCCAGGTTAGCCACATTTTGAGTGCTCAGCAGTCACACAGGGGTTGTTGTTAAGTGCCATTGAGTTGGTTCTGACTCACAGCGACCCTGTGTAAGGTTTCCAAGAAGCGGCTGGTAACCTTGATACCAACCTTAAGCTTTCAAACTGACTTTGCAGTCCAGCGCATTAACCTACAGCACCACACCACAACACACAGAGGTAGCAGCTACTTTACTAGAGCAAGCAGATCTATGCCAACAAAGTCACCTCCCTATTACAGATGCCACTAAATAGGATGGAGTCCTGGTATGGTGCTATAGGATAACATCAAGATCAGCAGTTCAAACCTACCAGCTGCTCCTTGGAAACCCTATACATGATCGCTATGATTGGGAATCAACTCAATGGCACTTAACAACTTAATAGGATGGCATTTAGCTGTTTCTAGCAAACACTGATATAAAACATATCAAAAGGAAAAAGAGAATTACAAATGTTTGACATTTTCTTGGTAAAGTCTCTAACCAAGCACAATAACAAGTAAACAGTATCATTTTTGGTCATAGCTAGATACTAGATCACAACAGATTAAAAACGAAAACTAACTTGTTTCTATATTTGGTACTTCTATACTCAAGGAGCTCTGGTAGCGTAGTGGTTACGAATTGGGCTGCGAACCTTAAGGTCAGCAGTTCGAAACTACAAGCCGCTCCGCGGGAGAAAGATGAGGCTTTCTACTCCCGTAAAGATTTACACCCTTGGAAACCCTGTACAG
>NW_006423589.1:0-1382 GCF_000296735.1 Chrysochloris asiatica | reverse complement strand
GGGTCCCTTCAGGGCAAACCCCCTTCCAAGACTAAGACTCAATGGGAATACACAGGCAGACATGTGCTCTGACTGGTGACTACGTTTGTCACTTATAAGGGGAAGTAAGGGAAAAACAGCAATGAAGCTACGAGCTAAGTCCTACAACATTCAATAGACTCCTGTAAACCTGGGTGGAGACCAGGTTGGCCAGCAGTATGGCAAGACATGGGGATTCCTGAGTCCAGAGTCAGTGACATAGCCACAGAGAACTAGAGTGGAGAGTGAAGCGTCCTGAAGAGATGCATATGTACAAGAACACCCACATTTGCAGATAATACCCACTTGACCTGGCTTCAATGGCTGGATGATCAGAACTCAACTAGAAGAAGAAACAAGAGGGGAAAAAAAGAGATCTGATACAATTTGATGAACTTGACCTACACCTATGGATGCAGTAGCTCAAAAGAAGGAACAAATTTTTACAGCAAGGATCATTCCCACCCCCTCAATACATAGGGTAGACAGGGATGGGCAACTTGGACATTGGCTACCCAAAATGGGTGGAGCTACAAAGGCAACAGGTGACTGGCTTACAAGCTTTCAAGAGGAAGCCTAGATCCAGAGGGCATGGAGGAGGGTAGAGTCTCCATTGAGTAGTATCCAATCTGTCTGGGTGGGGCTGATGAAAGGAGATAGGGATAGCACTCATGTGGTACAATAGTGAATAATTAATATCAGGACTTACTGTGAGGGTTGGAAATGTAAAGGTGGACGTTTTGTAGCAAAAGAGAGGAAGTGATTGACTTTGCAGTCCAGGAGCGGAGGTCCTGGGACCATCAAGGGAGAAGAGCGGAGTACGGAACCATACCCAGAGAAACAGTGAAGCCAGAGATGGAGGCAGAGATGATGACATGGAAAGATGGAGCTGCTGGAGACTCTAGACCCAGAGAGGGAGAGGAGCTGTGTGCTGATGACCGGGGGAGCAGGCTTGCAGAGTATACCCTTTGTTTGGTTGATGATGCACGTCAATGAAATGATTTACAATAGGATGAATGTAAAGCTAATGTTCTCCCATGTAAACTATCACATAATTCACAATAAAACATTATAAAAATATATGTCAGACAATAACACTTAAATTTCTGCAACAAGTTCCCATTTCCCTCTGAAGAATTAAGCCAACATCTCATAGTTGCCAAAGGAACTTACATGGTTTCGCTTCCCCCTCACCTCTTTGGTCATATCTTCTTCTACTCCCGCCTCACACCTTCTGCTCTAGTCACTCTGGACTCCTCCCTGTTGCCAGAATATTCCAGAAATGCTCCTGCTTTGGAGGCTCTGCATTTGTTATGCCCTTTAACTAAAATGTTTCCTCAGTATCTGTGAAGCTCATTTTGACA
>NW_006423588.1:0-1454 GCF_000296735.1 Chrysochloris asiatica | reverse complement strand
GGGGAGGTGAAAATCTCTTCAACAGATGGTGCTGGCAGAACTGAAAAACGATATACAAAAGATTGAAACAAGACCTTCACCTCACATCTTATACAAAAACCAACTCAACATGGATTAAAGACCTAAATGTGAATCCCAGAATTATGAAGGCCATCAATGAAAAAATAGGGACAAATGTACGGCACTAATTCAGGGAATACACAGACTACCAAACATTTTGAAAACCACACAAACAAATGTAGCAAAATAGATGAGTGGGACATACTAAAAATTAAAAACTTGTGTGCATCAAAAGACTTCACCAAAAAGCGTATAAAGGGAACCTACAGAATGAGAAAAAATCTTTTGCAATGACACATCAGACAAGGGACTCATTTATAAAATATATAGGAAACTATAACACCTCTACAAGAAAAAGACAAATAACCCAATTAAAAAGTGGGCAAATGACATGAACAGACACTTCACCAAGGAAGAGATCCGGACAGCCAACAAACATATGAAGAAATGTTCACGACCACTTGCCATTAGAGAGATGCAAATCAAAACAACAATGAGATATCATCTCACACCAACAATAACAGCAAAGATAAAAAATGTAGAGGACAATAAATGCTGGCAGGGATGTGGAGAGGCTGGGACACTCCTGCATTGCTGGTGGGACTGCAAAATGGTCCAACCTCTCTGGAAAGCAATATGGAGCTTCCTAAGAAGGTTGAAAATAGAAATACTTTATGATCCAGCAATTCCTCTACTTCGTAGTTACCCACAAGAAAAATGAGCCACAACACGAGAAGATATATGCGCACCAAAGTTCATAGCAGCATTATTTACAATAGCAAAAAATGGAGACAGCCAAAGGGCCCATATCAACTAAAGGATGGATAAACAAACTGTGATACATACACTCAATGGAATATTATGTTACCTTGCAAAATAACAAGGAAGCTGCAAGCCACCACCTAACATGGATGAACCTTAAGGACATTATGTTGAGTGAAATTAGACAGTCACAAAAAGAGAAATCCTGCATAGGTCCACTACTGTAAAAGACTAAGAAAAAGAACCCATACTAATCCACTAAAGTGGATTCTTTGCTAGTTGCTGGAATGTAGAGAAGAGGGGAGGGGAGGGAGGGGAGGGTGGAGCACAGGGCAGGCAATGGACACAGTATAGTTTGGATGCTGGGGAGAGGGAGAATATACAAGAAGGGAGAGGGGAATGGAAGAACAAAGCCGATGGGAGAACAATTAGGCAGGTTTGATTGGGCTAAGTGGGACAAAGGTAAATAATGATGTATGCACAACCTTGGAACTACAGGGCATAGGGATACAAAGATTGAGACATGGTTGGAATGGGGAAAGGGGGGGAATAATGTTAAGATGCTTGGCTGTCTTTTGAATCTTGGTTTTCCTTGCATTATATTATAAAATAGACACTGGAGGGGGAGAGAA
>NW_006423587.1:0-1405 GCF_000296735.1 Chrysochloris asiatica | reverse complement strand
ACAATAAAACATTAAAAAATAAATAAATAAAAACTCCAAGTTGTCAAAAAAATTTTAATAAAGTCAAAAATTGACACATGGTTTAAATACTGAGATGTTAACTGAAAAATCACCAGTGACTCCATGGGAGGAAAACCTAGGGGGCTGCTCTTGTTAATATTATAGAAACCCGATGGGATAGTTCTACTGTGTCACACTGGGTCACTATGAGTTACATTGACTGAATGGCACCCAACAGCATTATTATTTATTTCGAATCTATTGCTTTAAAAACCGAAATACACAGAACCACAGTGCCTGGAATCAAGAACTTCCCCAAGCATATACCTGAATCCATGTGAGTTGGGGGCTGCATGTATACCTGGATGGTCCTCAAAGTAATTTTCCTGTAGGAGTCAATGTTTATTAAGAAATAAATACTAAATAATGTGGTAAATATTATGATTACCTATATATGTTTAAAACCTTAATAATACTTCTATAATCGAGATCATAAACATTTACAATTGCCAAAAATTACATAAAACTGCAGCTTCACCTTGTTGAAATGGATGAATATGAAGGTATTTTCAAGGTAACATATTTTTGTTTCTTATAAAACTGATATTAAAGATTCCAGGAGAATCTTGGTCTTTACTGAGATTCCTAACTTCTCCTGTGGATTGTAGTTAATTCATTTAGTGTCATCTACCTGGTGTGGCACTGTGGGCTAATGTGTCAGACTGCAAAGTCATTTGAACGGCAAGCTCGGTGGTTCAAGCTCATCAGCTGCTCCTTGGAAACCCTATACAGGGTCTCTATGGGTTGGAATCGACTCAACGGCACTTAACAACAACAATTGCTCAATAGCAGTTAACAACAACAACAACACTTGTCTGTCAGTTTGTTACACTATGTGTACTTTCATGTTGTTGTGATCTGGAAGCTATGCCATCGAAATTTTAACTACCAGCAGGGTCACCTATGGTGGAAATGTTTCCGAGGAGCTTCCAGACTAAGACAGACTAGGAGAAAGGAGATGCTGGCAGTTTATGCGTACTATTGTTGTAAAGTGCTGTCAAGAGTGTTCCAACCCATAGCTGCCCCTATAGCGTTTCCAAGGAGCAGCTGCTGAGTTTGAACCACAGTTCAAACTACCCTTCAGGTTCAGTGCTGTATCCTACAGCACCACACAAGGACTCCTATGAATGGTTAGCCACTGAAAACCTTATAAGCAGAAGCAGAACATTATCAGACATAGTGCTGGAAGATGAGAGTCTAAGATTGGAAGGTTCTCAAAATAAGCCTGGTGAAGAGCTGCATTCTCAAAGTAGAGTTGTTCATATTGACATGAATGGAGCTTTCAGGACCTTCATTTGCTGATGGGGCACAACTCAAAATGAGAAGAAATAGCTACAGACATCCA
>NW_006423586.1:0-1454 GCF_000296735.1 Chrysochloris asiatica | reverse complement strand
CTCATAACAGTCGGGCTGACCAAGACAGCTGGGAAAACTTCGACCACACACTTGCAATTAACTTTTATCCCTTGCCAAAGCCAATCAGTTTATAAGTCAAAAAGCTTGCTTCATGCCAAGACCAATAAAGGTATAGAGTAAGAATATCTAACCAATCAGAAACTGTATCTATAGTACTGTACAATTATGCCTCCTAAAACCTTATAAAAACTGGTATGTAAAACAATGCGGGGTCACCTTCAGCTCCTGGTTTTAGGAGTCTATGTGAGGGTGGACCCCAGCACGTTGGCAAATGTCGCCTTGGTCTCCTGGTTTTAGAAGTCTGTGAAGGTGGACCCCAGCATGCTGGCAAATAAACAATAAACCTCTTGCTGTTGCATTGAACTCGAGTCCTGATAATCTTTTTGGGGTCTCCTAATTGGAGAGGCCACAGACGGGGCCTAACAGTGTCTCCAGGTGTAATAAAGACCCAAGCTTTCCAGAGACCAGAAGTTAAAGTTTTGTTGTTGTTGTTAAGTGCCTTCCAGTTGGTTCCGACCCATAGCCACCCTGACGATTCCAAGGAGTGACTGGTGAGCTTGAACCACCTACCTTGCAGTTCAAACAGCTTTGCACTTCATTAAGTGACAATTGGGGGTAGTTGCAATGCCATTCCATTGATCAGGCACAGGGTCCTTCACTACGTGATGGTATTAGTCTCAAGAAAACATGATCCTAATAAATATCTACTTTCCCAATGATGTTGTTTTTGTTAGGTGCCATTGAATCGGTGCTGACTCATAGCGACCTTATGCACAGCAGAACGAAACACTACCGGATCCTAGGCCAACCTCACTATTGTTGGCATGCTTTAGTACATTGATGCTGCTACTTGGACAATCCATCTGGTTGGGGTCTTCCTCTTTTTCTCTGACACTCCACCTTACCAAACATGATATCCTTCTCCAGTGACTGGTCCTACATGACAATATGTCCAAAGTATGAGAGACAAAGTTTGGTCATCCTGGCCTCCAAGGAGCACTCTGGCTGCACTTCTTCAAATACAGATCTGTTAGTTCTTTTGTCAGCCCCTGGCACTTTCAATATTATCTTCCAACACCATAACTCAAATACATCAATTTTTCTACGGTCTTTCTTATTCATTGTCCAGCTTTCACATGCATATGAAGTTATTGAAATACCATAGCTTGGGTCAGGCGCACCTTAGTCTTCAAGCTGACGTCTTTACTCTTCAACACTTTAAAAAGGTCTTGTGCAGCAGATTTGCCCAATGTAATACATCATTTGATTTCTTGACTGCTGCTTCCATGAGTGTTGATAGTTGATCCAAGAAGAATGAAGTCCTTGACAACTTCAATTTTTTCTCTGTTGATAAGAATGTTGTTTATTGGTCCAGTGGTGAGGATTTTTGTTTTCTTGACATTGAGATGTAATCCATACAGAAGGCTGTGCTC
>NW_006423585.1:0-1415 GCF_000296735.1 Chrysochloris asiatica | reverse complement strand
GTTTTTATTGTGAATTGAGTGGAAGTTTACAGGGCAGATCATCAGTTTTACATTCAACAAATCATATACCTTGTTTCATTACAATGATTAGAATCCCCTCCATGTACCATCAGTTCACAGTATTTCTCTCTATTCATTTTAGCGCCTTTTCTATTTTTTTTTTTTTTTAAACACTTGGGCATATATAATAATTTACACCACCAAAGGGCACATTCTTCAAGTCTGCCTCCTGGCTGCTATCTCTTAGTCCCTCTCGTCCCATAAGTCTAGAGTCCTCAGCTGCTCCCTCTCTTCATGTCCCCATCTCTGTGTCTATCTCTGGTATTGCTGCTTCTCTGGATAAGGTCTCGAATTTTGCTTGTGCCCTTCTCCCTTGATGATCTTAGGGTCCTGTATTTCTGGACTGTAAGATTAATTACTCCCCTGTTTTTGTTACAAAACTTCTACCTTTACAATTGTATCCTGTAATCTACCTAACATTCTCACCACCTGAATCTCTGTTGCTACATTTATCCCTTCTTTAACATTGATATGACTTTGATCTTTGGTTGACCTCCCAGCTCTTTTGAATTCACTGTTGTAGTCTTGTTCTGTTCTGGACTCTGCTGTCTGTTGACTGAGTTCCAGGTGGTGTTGCCAGGCCTGTCAATCTCTGGTTGTTGTCTGTTCTTGTTGGTTTTCAGTCCAAAGAACTCTCTTTAGGATGTTTTGAAGGGCTGGATTGGTTTTGATAGAATCTCTTAGATTCTGTTTATCCTGGATGTTTTGATTGCATCATTGTATTTGATTGATAGTTTTACTGGATAGATGATTCTTGATTGGCAGTTGTTTTCTTTTAGGGTTTTGTATAGGTCTCCTCATTGCCTTCTTGCCTGCATGCTTTGTTCTGAATAGTCAGAGCTTAATCTGATTTGCTTGCCTTTGTAAGTGACACTTCTCTCTCTGGCCACTTTTAGGATTCTCTCCTTGTCTTTGATTTTGGAGAGCTTAGTTATTATATGTCTTGATGACTTTCTTTTGGGGTCTATCCTTCCTTGGGTACATTCAGCTTCTTGAATGTTTATCTTCTCATCTTTCAAGATGTTAGGGAAATTTTCTTCCAGAAGCTCTTCAACTGTCTCCTCCGTGGACGTCTCTGATTCTTCCTGTTCCAGAATGCCAATAATTCTTAAGTTGTTCATCTTCATGTTATCTAGCATGAATCTTAGACTCTCTTCAGATTTTTTTAAGCCCTTTTTCAGCTTGCTTTTCTAGCTTAGCAGTATTGAGAGATTTGTCTTCCAGTTCGCTAGTTCTGGCTTCCACCTCTTCTATTCTGCTCCTTTCCCCTTTCAGTGTATTGTCCATTTCTGATATTTTATTATTAATCATCTGGACACCTTTTTGCAGGTTTTGAATTGTTTCCAATGCTGTAT
>NW_006423584.1:0-1455 GCF_000296735.1 Chrysochloris asiatica | reverse complement strand
TGGATGGTGGAATATTATGGGGTGGAGCTGTTGTAGTATAGTGGTTACAAATAGGGCTGCAAGCCGCAAGGTCAGCAGCTCAAAACTACCAGCTGTTCTGCAGGAGAAAGATGAGGCTTTCTGCTCCCATAAAGATTTACAGCCTCAGAAACCCTGTACAGGTTTGCTATGAGTCGGAACCAACTCCATGGCACGTAACAACAACAATATATATATATATGTTTTGTATGTGTACATCAAATATTTTTACTTTGTTCATTTGTGAAATACAAGATGTAAAGATGTAAATGGAGCAAGGGTGGTTTTGGTTGTATGTGTTTTAGTTATATCATGTTAGGCACAAGTATAACTATATAATTTTCTTTGTTTAGAGTTTATGCACATGGATTATTGGTTCCAAATTGACAAGGGGTAAACTATGATAGTTAAGGTTTCATGTCAACTTGATTGAGCAAACATTCCCAGCTGTTTGGCAGTCAATAGTTAACTCCATGATGATTGACTATGAGCAGCAAATCAATTGAAAGGATGTTTCCTTGGGCGTGTGACCTGCTCCCAATATAATGGACATTCAAGAAAGACTTGCTCTTCCCCGCTAAATCTGGATCTCACATCTGGGTCATCATACAACCACTGGTTCTTTGAACCTGAGTCAGCAGCCTGCTTTATTGTATTTGCCTGCTATGTCTGTTGTGTGTGCTTGGAAACCAGACACCCATCAGAAGACCCTGTATGTATGTCCCTGTCACCCTTACTCATGTGCTTCATGCTACTGGTTCTGCAGCATACCTGCCCAGACCTTTGTTGCTCATCACCTTGCTGCTACCTCTGCTTCAGTACTGAAATCTTGCTCTGTGTCCCTACTTGAGATTTCTGCTTTCCAGGCCTGACCACCAATCTTGATTTGCCTGGCATGTAGTTGGGACTCTCCTATCTCTACAACAGTGAGCCATTTCCTTAATATACACATCTCTTATATTTACTCCTCTGGAGAAGTAAAACCTGTGCAATGTAATTACAAATCGGGCTGAGATCCGCAAGGTCAGCTGTTTGAAACTACCAGCAGTTCCGCAGGAGAAAGATGAGGCGGTCTGCTCCCATAAATATTTACAGCCTCGGAAACCCTGGGTAGGGTCGCTATGAGTCGGAACCGACTCCACGGCATATAACAACAACAACAACAACATATGCAATTATATATACATCTATAAGGAGCTCTGATAGCATAGTGGTTACAAATCAGGCTGTGAGCCTCAAGGTCAGCAGTTCGAAACTACCAGCAGTTCAGCGGGAGAAAGATGAGGCGTTCTGCTCCCGTAAAGATTTCCAGCCTCGGAAACCCTATACAGGGTCGCTATGAGTTGGAACCGACTCCAAGGCACATAACAACACCAATGCTATTATATATGTATATATAATTACATTGCATAGGTTTTACTTCTCCAGAGAACCCAG
>NW_006423583.1:0-1455 GCF_000296735.1 Chrysochloris asiatica | reverse complement strand
GCATGAAGTATGAATCTAGGAAAATTGGAAGTTGGCAAAATGAAATGAAACACATAAAGATTGATGTGGTGCTGTGTTATATATAACACTGGCTCACAAAGTTGATTTGAGTCACAAGGTCAGTGGTTCAAACTCATCAGCTGCTCCTTAGAAACTCTATGCAGGGTCGCTATGAGTCGGAACTGACTCAACAGCACTTAACAACAACAACAATGAACTGAAATGGATAGATATTGGTCATTTTTAATCTGGCAATCATATGATTTACTATTCCTGGAAAGACAAATTGAGGAAGAATGGCATCACATCATATTCAACATCAAAAAGAACATTTCAAGATCTATTTTTTAGTACAATGCAGTCTGTGACAGACCTTCAAGGAAGATCAGTTAATATCATTATTATTCAAATGTATGCACTGAACATTAAAGCCAATGATGATGAAAATGGATAATTCTATCAATTTCTCCAGTCTGAAATCTATCTAACATGCAATCAAGATGCATTAATAATTATTAGTGATTGGAATGAGAAAGAAACAAAGACAAAGGATCAGTAGTTGAAAAATATGGCCTTGGTGATAAAAATGATGCAGGGGAAGACATGATACAATTTTTGAAAGATCATAAACTTATTCATTGATAATACCCTTTTTCACCAACATAAAAAGCAACTATTCACATGGATAGCACTAAATAGAATACACATAAATCAAACTGTCTCTGTGGGAAAGGGAGATGCTCAGTATCATTAGCTAAAATAAGGCCAGTGACTGTCTGTAGAACCACATCAATTGCTCATATGCAAGTTCAGACTAAAGCTAAAGAAAATTAAAACAAGTCCAGGAAAGCCAAAATTTGACCTTGAATATATCCTACCTGAAATTAGAGACCATCTTAAGGACTGACTTGATGCACTAAACACAAATGACTGAAGATCAGAGGAGTTGTGGCATGACATTAATAACATCATACATGAAGAAATAAAAAGGTCATTAAAAAGACAGCAAAGAAAGAAAAGACCAAAATATATGTCAGAAGAGATTCTGAAAATTTTTCTTGAGCATAGAGAAACTAAAGTAATTTGAAAAAATGACAAAGTAAAAGAGCTGAACAGAATTTTAAAAGGGCAGCTCAAGAAGAGTAAGTCAAATATCATAATGAAATGTGCAAAGACCTTAAGTTAGGAAAACCAAAGATAAGAACATGCTCAGCATTTCTCAAGCTGAAAGAATTGAAGAAAGAATTTAAACCTTAGGTTGCAATATTGAAGGATTCTATGGGCAAAATGCATAGCAGAGAAACATTGTCAGATATAGGACTGGAAGGTGGGAGGGCACTCAGAAAGCAATTGTGGAAAAAAATGCCTCCTCAAAGTAGGGTTGACCATAATGACATGAATACAGTTAAGCTCGGGGGAGAAAAGCACACAGAACCTGCATTTGCTGATGGGCAA
>NW_006423582.1:0-1454 GCF_000296735.1 Chrysochloris asiatica | reverse complement strand
TGAAGAGACATGTACAGCTTTTCATCTCATTGTTATCATTTCTTCCTTATAACTTCTAAAGATAAAATGAGAGAGGAAATGTAAAAGTGATTTTTTTTTTTTTTTTTTGGTAGAACATTTATTTGGACCCATCTAGGAGACATAAATTATCACATATAATATTCTACCATCTAATTAAGCTTATGTTATAGAAATGAGAACAAGTAGTGATTATTTGCTCTTATAACCCTAAAAGGAAAGTCTGAATCTTAAGTAGTAATTAAGAAAACCAAAACTACACTTTAAACAAAGCATCTGTTATTTGGGCATGCCATTTTCCCTTTTCTTTTGTGAAGAATAGCCTTGAATTTAATTGTACATAATAATTGCATATCATTCCTTTTGTAACTGCAAAATTATTCCTCTAATTCTCTTTGTATTTCTTTTTATTTTCAGCCAAACTATTTTTCAGCAATACATTATTACTGATTCTGTAATTAAAATATTTTTGTTTCTCCTTGAAAATAGCTAAATAATTTTTGCCTCACCCTTGGCTGTTGGAGAAGGGGGAATTGGGGATTTTTCTTTTTATTGGAACAGAAAATATACCCTTTGTCTCCTCAAAACTTTTTTCATTATACAATCATGCATACTTTTCCACAAAAAAAGAACATTGTAATGACTGTAGACTGTACCTTACACAGAAATTAGTGTTTAAGATGAAGGTTAATGGGTTGAATTGTAAGAATACCAGTGTATAGATTGCAATTAGGAGAGTCTGATGAAAGCTTGCTGCATAGTATGGAAAAAGTAATCTGCTTGTTCAAAATAATACCTGGGTTTCATTCTTTCTATTTATCTTTTCTGTTTTTATAGAACATTCATCAAAATCTCATATACTCATTAATCTTAGGTTATAAGAAAAATATAACTGCATATTCAATTTCAATAGATACTTTATTTCTTCTATTTACTCTTCTTTTTAAACAATGGTTTGAACTAGTGGTGCACTGTATCCTATTGTTGTTTTATGTTACTTGTTTATGAAAATTGCACAAAGGTCAAGTTCTCTGATTTCTAATAAGTGGTTATACTCTTAGATTCTTAATGAAACATATGTATTAAAGCATTAGCTAATCTTAGTAGAAAAAAATGCAGATGTATCATATCTAATGAAGAAATATGTTATACCAATACTTCAACATCCTTGGGTTATACTGATATTACCTGGAGTATTTTAAATTCTCATTAATACAATGAAAACAAAACCCAGAAAAGCAGGGTAGGTAGAGCAAGCTTTTTTGTAATGTTTTATTGTGAATTATATGATAGTTTACATGGGGGAACTTCAGTTTTACATTCATTCCATCGTATATCATCTCACTGCCATGGTTCCAATCCCCTTTATGCATCATCAACTACCCAAAGGGTATATCCAAGAAACCCAACCCCTGCACTTCCCCTTCCTCCCCCCA
>NW_006423581.1:0-1455 GCF_000296735.1 Chrysochloris asiatica | reverse complement strand
TTTTTTTTTTTTTTTTTAATATTTTATTGTGAATTGAGTGATAGTTTACCTGAGAGAACATTGATTGTGCATTCAACCAATCATATTTTGCTTTATTTGTAATGACTACAATCCCCTCCATGCATCATTGGTTAATAGTATTTGCTTCTATTCTATTCCCTCTTTTTTTTTTTTTTTTTAATGTACACAAACACTTGCAGTAATATATAATCATTTAAACAACCAAAGCGCTCATTCTGGAAGCCTGCCTCCTGGCCACCAGCACACAGCCTTTCTCTTTCCATGAGTCTAGAGCCCTCAGCTGCTGTATCTCTCCATGCCACCACCTTCCATTGTCTTTTTCTGTAAGTTTTTATTGTGATTTGAGTGGTTGTTTACATGGAAGAACATCAGTTGTACACCTATCCTGTCATATTTTGTTTCGTTGCAATGATTACAATCCCCTCCATGCATCATCATTCAACATCTATTCCCTTTGTGGGGTTTTTTTGTTTTGTTTTTTAGGTACACAAACATACTTAGGAATATATAAGCATTTAAACAACCAAAGGGCACATTCTGAAAGCCTGCCTCCTGTATGCCAGCACACAGCTTTTCTCTTTCCATGAGTCTAGAGTCCTCAGCTGCTTTCTCTCTCCCTGACCTCATCTCTGTCTTGAATGGAGTTCTTTCACTAAGTGACAGATATTGAATATTTTCTGAACATATCTCAGTCATGGCCCCCATCCCACTGTATGACTACTGAATTACTCGATGACGTTGTTTATTTCAACAACTTGAGGTAAGCCACTACTATACCCCCAGCACCAAGCACAATGACAGACACGTACAAGTGCTCGAAAATGTCTCTTAAGGCAAGTAAATTGAAAGTTACCAGGGCCTAGGGATGGGTGTGTGTGTGTGTATGTAAGGCTATTGCTTAATGGGTACAGAGTTTCTATTGGTGGGATTAAACGTTTTGGAAATAGACAAGGACAAGGTTGGAAAGCAATGGGAGTGTAATTAATGCCATTGGATCTTGCGCTTAAAAATTGTGATAATGACAAATTTCATGTGATACGTATTTAACCACACTTAAAAATTAAAAAATAACAAAACATAAAAAGGCATTTTGAGCTGAAAACCAGGGGGTGTTTGGGGTATAAGTTCTTTCATCATTATGTTGCATCTTTGTGATTCACAAAGCCCTTCTCAGAATGTTGTTGTTAGGTGCCATCGAGTTAGTACCGACTCATAGAGAACCTATATACAACAGAATGAAACACTGTCAGATCCTGGGCCAACCTCACTATTGTTGCCATGGTTGAGCCCATTGATGCTGCCACTTTGCCAATCCATCTTGCTGGGGGGTCTTCCTTTTTCTCTGACCCTCCACCTTACCAAACATGATATGCTTCTCCAGCGACTGGTCCCTCCTGACAATATGTCCCAAGTATGAGAGACGAAGTTTGGCCA
>NW_006423580.1:0-1455 GCF_000296735.1 Chrysochloris asiatica | reverse complement strand
CTCTTCTGAATCTGGCTTGAACCTCTGGAAGTTCTCTGTCAATGTATGATTGTAGCCGTTTCTGTATTACCTTTAGCAAAACTTTACTCGCATGGGATATCAAAGAGATCGTCTGATGATTTCCGCATTCTGTTGGGTCACGTCTCTTGGGAATGGGCACAAATATGGATCTCTTCCAATCAGTCGGCCAGATAGTTGTCTTCCAAATTTCTTGGCAGAGATAAGTGAGTGACTCCTGTGCTGCCTCACTTTCTTGAAAGATTTCAATTTTTATTCCATGAATTCCTGGTGCCTTGTTCTTGGCCAATTCCTTCAATGCACCTTGGACTTCCTCCCTGAGTATCATTGGCTCTTGACCATATGCTACCTCTTGAAATGGTTGAACATTAACCATTTCCTTTTGGTACAGTGACTCTGTATTCCTTCCATCTTCTCTTGATGCTTTCTGCATCATTCAATAATTTTCCCAGAGAATCTTTCAATAACGAAAGTCAAGGCGTGAATTTTTCTTCAGTTCCCTCAGCTTGAGAAATACTGAGTGTGTTTTTCCTTTTTGGTTTTCTGATTCCTGATCTTTGCATATTTTATTATAATATTTGGCTTTATCTTCTCGAGCTGATATTTTAAATTTTCTGTTCAGTTCTGGGTCCTCCTCATTTCTTCCATTTGCTTTAGCATCTCTATACTGGAAAGCACATTTCAGAGTCTCTTCTGATATCCATTTTGACCTTTTCTTTCTTTCTTGTCTTCTTAATGATTTTTTGCTGTCTTCACTTATGATGTTCTTGAAGTCATCCCACAACTCTTCTGGTCTTCAGTCTTTAGTGCTTAATGTATCAAATCTGTTCTTCAGATGATCTCTAAATTCAGGTGGGATATATTCAAGGTCATATTTTGCATCTCATGGACTTTTTTTCATTTTTCTTCAGCTTCAGTTTGAATTTGCCTATGAGTAATCGATGGTCTGTTCCACAGTCTGCCCTTGGCCTTGTTTTCACTGATGATATGGAACTTTTCCATCTTCTCTTTCCACAGATGTAGTCAATTTGATTTCTATGTATTCTATCTGATGAGGTCCATGTGTCTAGTCGTCTGTTATGCTGTCTAAAGAAGGTATTTGAAATGAACAAATCATTGGTTTTGCAGAATTCTATCATGCGTTCTCCAGCATCATTCTATCACCAAGGCCATATTTTCCAACTACTGGTCCTTCCTCTTTGCTCCCAACCTTTGCATGAGCAATACATCTTGATGGCATGTTTGATCGATTTCAGATTGAAGAAGGTGGTAGAATTCTTCTATTTCATCCTCACTGGCTTTAGTGGTTGGTGCATAAATTTGAATAATAGTGGTATTAACTGGCCTCCCCTTTAGGCGCATGGATATTAGGCTATCACATACAGTGTTGTACCTCATGACTGATCTGGATATGTTCTTTTTGACGATGAATGCAAC
>NW_006423579.1:0-1455 GCF_000296735.1 Chrysochloris asiatica | reverse complement strand
TCTTCAACACTTTAAAAAGTTCTTGTACAGCAGATTTGCCTAATGCAATATGTAGTTTGATTTATTGACTGCTGCTTCCATCAATGTTGATAGCTGATCCAAGAAGAATGAAGTCCTTGACAACTTCTATCTTTTTTCCATTGATAAGAATGCTGTTCATTGGTCCAGTGGTGAAGATTTTTGTTTTCTTTTCATTGATATGCAATCCATACTGAAGGCTGTACTTTTTGATCTTCATAGGTAAATGTTGTAAGCCCTCTTCACTTTCAGCAAGCAAGGTTGTATCATTTGCATATTGCATGTTGCTAATGAGTCTTCCTCCAATCCTGATGCCACAGTTTTCTTCATATAACCCAACTTCTTGGATTATTTGCTCAGCATACAGATTGAACAAGTATGGTGAAAGAATACAACCCTTTCATACACCTTTTTTAATTTTAAACCATTCAGTGTTCCCATGTTCTGTTTGAACAACTGCCTCTTGGTCCAGGTACAGATTCCTCATGAGCACAAATAACTGTTCCTGAATACTCATACTTCTCAATGTTGTCCATAGCTTGTCATGATCCACACAATAGAAAACCCTTGCGTAGTCAATAATGCACAGGTGAACATCTTTCTGATATTCTCTGCTTTCAGCCAAGATCCATCAGATACCAGCAATGATATCCCTCATTCCATGGCCTCTTCTGAATCTGCCTTGAACCTCTGGAAGTTCTCTATCAATGTGTGCTTGCAGCCTTTTCTGTATTACCTTTAGTAAAACTTTACTCTCATGGGATATCAAAGAGATTGTCCGATGACTTCCACATTCCATTGGGTCATCTCTCTTTGGAATGGGAAGAGATCTGTATTCCCTTCTTAGCTCCACATTAAATTAGCTTTTTCCTACTGTCCCCATGTCTCCTATTTCACCCACACAAACATGTATTACTTTAATCATCTCTCTGATTTAAATCCATCTCAAATTTTTAAAATGCAAACATCCGGCAGTGTTTCGTTCTACTGTACATAAGGTCGCTATGAGTCGGTACTGACTCGATGGCACCTGACAATAACAACAACAACTATGGCACTGGTAGTGTAGTGGTTATGAATTGGGCTACTAACCTTAAGGTTGGAAGTTCGAAACTACCAGCTATTCCACAGGAGAAAGATGAGGCTTTCTGCTCCCATAAAGATTTACAGCCTCCTAAACCCTGTGCAGGGTCACTGTGAGTCAGAACCGACTCAACAGTACTTAAGAAGAAGAACAACAACTATGGCACTGATGGATAAATACTGGACTGCTAACCACAAAGTCAAGGCTTCAAAGCTAACAACTGCTTCTTAGAAACCCTACACAGGGAGCTATGAGTCAGCATCAATTCGATGGCATTAATTCAAATTGTGATTTTTGGTTGTTTTTGTTTGGCAAAATAGTAACAAAAATTTGCTTTTCCTATTATAAATTTA
>NW_006423578.1:0-1402 GCF_000296735.1 Chrysochloris asiatica | reverse complement strand
TGGAGCGATGGAGCAGCTGGAGACTTCAGATCCAGAGAAGGAGAGCAACTGTGTGGTGAAGACCTGGGGGGTACGGAGGAATGATTGCATGGAGTGGATTGTAACCATGGCAATGAGATGATATACGATAGAATGAAGGTAAACCTAAAGTTCTCCCATGTAAACTATCACATAATTCACAATAAAACATTAAAAAAAAAATTTGTCTCAACCTTTGAAAACAGATTTGCTGTGTGAAACTTTTCACCCAATACCCAATAAAACATAAAAAACAAGAAAGAAGAAAGAGGAAAAACAGAGTTTTAGAAGTCAAGAAAAAAAAGTCTTAAAAGACAGCAAGGGGAGAGAACAAACGAGATGGCAGAGAGTGCAGTGAGGAGCTCCATCGGCAACAACAGAGAATACCAGGCCAAGCAGGCTCAGAGGATGGTCCCAGAATGCTGAACCACACATAAAGGACTATTTAGAAAGTTGGAATGCTTACTGCCGGGAGAATTTGTAGCAGAAGAAAGAAATCCATTCTTTTCTAATTCAAGATATTCAGCTGCTCCTGGAGTCACCATCTTGGGCTAAAACAAGCCAGGGAAGGAGCAGAGCAGCCATGGACGCCAGACAGAAATGCGGAGATAAAGGTGTGGACATTCTTTTCTTTCTTTCTTTTTTGTATCTGTTCATTGGTCTCTTGCTGTCTATGTATCTCCATTCTGGTGACTAGAGGGGGTGACTGAGTGAGTGGACACCTCACTCCCATCCCTGGAGGGTCCTATTACACATGTGCACAGATCTCCAAGAAATTTAAAGTGACAGTTTCCACGTAAAACCAAACGGCAGCATAAAATGGACAAAGCCAGCCTGAACTGCTTATCACTAGGAAAAAGGCCTGAACAGGGATTGTGGAGTGGGACAGGCAGACTAAAAAGGAAATAGGCCAAAATTAAAGCCTGAGTTATATCACAACGACCAACTGTGGCATCTTGAAATTTCTCAAGAAGAAGATTGAAAAGGCAAGCCCATCTCCTGATCACATCTACATGGAGGCAACCAGAAAGCATTAAAAAAAAAAACCCACCAAAATACACACCCAACTAAGTATCAAGGCCACAGATAACTCCTGAATATGTCCAAAAAACAAATGCAGATGACCATATCAGCACATGTCCAGAAACAAGATAAAGTGACTGAGGCAAATGAGCTGGAAGTAGACCAGCTCTATATAGGAAGATGGGCAGGCTTTGGAAATGCCTGAGAAGGAATTCAGAAAAATGATTATAAAATGTATCAAAACACTATACAATGGATTTGAGAAAAATAAGCAAGTCAGGAAAGCACTACAAGTATAATCAAATAAAATAGATACAGCATTGGGAACAATTTAAAACCTACAGAAAGAGGTCCAAATGAT
>NW_006423577.1:0-1456 GCF_000296735.1 Chrysochloris asiatica | reverse complement strand
AGCTTTCACATGCATATGAGGTTATTGCAAATACCATGGCTTGGGTCAGGCGCACCTTAGTCCTCAAGCTGACATCTTTGCTATTCAACACTTTAAAAAGGTCTTGTACAGCAGATTTGCCTAATGCAATACGTCATTTGATTTCTTTACTGCTGATTACATGAATGTTGATAGTTGATCCAAGAAGAATGAAGTCCTTGACAACTTCAATCTTTTCTCCATTGATAAAAATGTTGTTTATTGGTCCAGTGATGAGGACTATGGTTTTCTTTATATTGAGATGCAATCCATACCAAAGGCTGTGCTCTTTGATTTTCATCAGTAAATATTTTAAGTCCTCTTTACTTTCAGCAAGCAAGGTTGTATCATCTGCATATCGCAAGTTGTTAATGAATCTTCTTCCAATCCTGATGCCACGTTTTTCTTCATATAACCCAGCTTCTCGGATTATTTGCTCAGCATACAGGTTGAATAAGTATGGCGAAAGAATACAATCCTGGTGCACATGTTTCTTAATTTTAACCCTTTCAGTGTTCCCATGTTCTGTTCAAACAGCTGCCTTTGGTCATTCCTCATGAACACAATGAAATGTTCCGGAATACTCATACTTCACAATGTTGCCCATAGCTTGTCGTGATCCACACAATTGAAAACCTTTGTGTAGTCAATAAAGCACAGGTAAACATCTTTTTGGTATTCTCTGCTTTCAGCCAAGATCCATCGGACATCAGCAATGATATTTCTCATTCTAGGTCCTCTTCTGAATCTGGGTTGAACCCTTGAAAGTCCTCTGTCAATGTCTGGTTGCGGCCGTTTCTGTATTACCATTAGTAAAACTTTACTCACATGGGATGTCAAAGACATTGTCCGATGATTTCCGTATTCCATTGGATCACCTTTTATTTGGAATGGGCACAAATACGGATCTCTTCCAATCAGTCGGCTAGATAGTTGTCTTCCAAATTTCTTGGCAGAGATGAGTGAGTGCCTCCAGTGCCGCCTCATTTTCTTGTAAGATTTCAATTTTTATTCCATCAATTCCTGGTGCCTTGTTCTTTGCCAATTCCTTCCGTGCACCGTGGACTTCATTTGCTCTTGATCATATGCTACCTCTTGAAACAGTTGAACATCAACCATTTCCTTTTAGTACAGTGACTCTGTGTATTTTTTCCATCTTCTTTTGATGCTTTCTGCATCATTCAATAATTTGCCCAAGGAATCCTTCAATAACAAAAGTCGAGGTTTGAATTTTTTCTTCAGTTCCTCCAGCTTGAGAAATGCTGAATTTGTTCTTCCTTTTGGTTTTATGATTCCAGACATTTGCACATTTTGTTGTAATATTTGAGTTTTTCTTCTTGAGCTGACCTTTGAAATTTTCTGTTCAGCTCTTGGACCTCCTCATTTCTTCCATTTGCTTTAGCATCTCTGCGCTGGAGAGCAAGTTTCAGTGTCTCTT
>NW_006423576.1:0-1456 GCF_000296735.1 Chrysochloris asiatica | reverse complement strand
TTCTACTCCCGTAAGGATTTACACCCTCGGAAACCCTGTACAGGGTCGCTATGGGTCGGAACCGACTCGAAGGCACTTAACAACAACAACAACAACCCACTGTGGGTTAAAGCGCCAGACTGCAAAGTCATTTGAACTTCAAGGTCAGTGGTTCAAGCTCACTAGCTGTTCCTCAGAAACCCTATGCAGGGTCGCTATGGGTCAGAATCGACTCGAAGGCACTTAACAATAACAACCCTTGAATTTGAAGTACATCCGGGGAAATCGAAGTTTTGTGACTGTATAAGTTACATGTATAATTCTATTAGTTTTCCTATTCATATCATAAGTCTATATACCATCTTTATGAGTAGATTTTCTTTTTTCTTTGCAGTGAGAAGATTTATGGTATTTTTCTTTCCTTTCTTTTGGCAAATATATTTGCTACTAATTGAAAGGTTGACAGTGATCTACTTATTTCTGAACAATCACAGACATGGAAAACTATGGAGAGCAGCTCTATTCTGAAACACAGTGAGTTGCCATGAGAAGGAAGGGACTCAACAAAAACTGATTTGGCTTGTTTCTTTTGTTTACCTTTTGTAGGGAAAATTACTCCAGAGTAATGCCTCTCTTCTGATGAATGTCTTATCTTCATCTAATGTAAACTGGTGCTTTGCATTAAAATGATTTCTTAGGAAGCAACACATAATGCAGACCAGAAATGTCAGCTTTATAAAACAGCTAGAAAAATTTCAGCTTATACCCAAAACTTTTCTACAAGGGTGGGAGAATCACAGTACAGATTAATCAGTTGGAAAACGTGTATTGAATTTTTCTATGTGAAAGACACAGTGCTGTGGAACATACAAAGAAGAAAGTTACTATGGAAATAAATATTTAACCTGCATTTCACAAAATTTTGAATTAAATAAGAATGATTTAATCACTACTTTCCTGTTAAGGAAGATGCACACACCTGTTCCTTCTGTGTCATTTGGAGGATAAAGTAAAACATAATAGATAAAAAAAAATTTTCTGTATCCCCTTTCCCAACATTGTTTTTGTTATGTGCCATGGAGTCAGTTCAGACTCACAGCAACCCTGTACAGGGTTTCCGAGGCTGTAAATCTTTAGGGGAGCAGAAAGCATCCTCTTTCTCCTACCGAAAAACTGGTAGTTTTGAACTGCTAACTCTGAGGATAGCAGCCCAATTTGTAACCACTATGCTACCAGAGCTCCCTGCTCCAATCCCATTAAGCTCTGCTTGAGAACCATTGCTCTAAATATTCTTCTGAAACATTCAATTCCTAAATAATTATTTCAGAACTACAACTTACTATCATTCTTAAATGTAATGCTGATCTTATCTTATGGGTTTTTTGTTTGTTTTGTTTGTTAAGTGCCGTCGAGTCGGTTCCGACCCATAGCGACCCTGTACAGGGTTTCCGAGGGTGTAAATCCTTACGGGAGTAGA
>NW_006423575.1:0-1456 GCF_000296735.1 Chrysochloris asiatica | reverse complement strand
CATGGAAGAAAGATGAGACTTTCTACTCCCGTAAGGATTTATAGCCTCAGAAACCCTGTACAGGGCCACTATCAGTAGGAACTGACTCCACAGCATATAACCACCAACCACCACCAAAGGCCAATGGTTTTGAACATTTCTTCATATGTTTTTTGTCTGCCCAAATCTCTTCTTTGGTGAAGTGTCTGTTCATGTCCTGTGCCCATTTTTTAATTGGGTTATTTATCTTTTTAATTGGGTTATTATTGAAATTAGTCCTTTCTCTGATATGTCATTGCAAAAGATTTTTTTCCTGGAAGTGGGGCTTGATGGTGGCTAAGGTGGAGGTGCAGGGAGGTTCACCATCAGCAATACCACAGAATACCAGGCAAAGCAGATTCAGGGCAGAGATCCAACACTCGGAACCACATAGGTAGGAATATTTAAAAGGTTTGAAGGCTTATAGCTAGTGAAACTTGCAGCAAAAGAAATCATGTACTTTTGAATCTGCCAGGTGTGGCAGCTTGAAGCCCACAAGTTGAGTGAGACCAAATGGCAAGACCAAACGGGGGTACAGACACACCATAGAAAAACACCGCAGGAACCGCCGAACAAAGATGGACAATACACTTTGCCGGTTTTGCTTTTGTTCTGATATTCTTTTTTTTAGTATCTGTTCATTGGCTCCCCACTGTTTGTGCACCCACCTTTCTGGTGACTAGAGGGGCTTCCTAAGCAAGTGAATACCCCCCACCAGCACCACATGTGGATTCTTCTGCCACACATACAGACAGATATGCTCAGTCCAAGAGATGGCACTGAATTTTTTTTTTTTTTTTAATACAGAAAAGCCAGAACAAGGGGCAGAACAAGGTGCATGGAGAGGGAAAGAGAGTTTAAAAACAAAACAGGCCAAAAATTAAATTAAATCCTGAGGTACAGCATAACAACCAACAGTGGCATCTTGAAATCTTTCAGGCAGCTTTGACGACAAGAAAAGCTGAAAGAGGACATTAAAGTCAAACTAACATTGGGCTACAGATTTTTTTTTCCTTCTTTGCCTCATCTCCCTTTTCTACAATTATAGAATACAGTATCCACTCTAGTTTTTGTTGTTGTTGTTGGTGGTGTTGTTTTGGTAGGTTTCTTTTTTTTCTGTTTTGCTGTTTTATGCTCCCCCTTTTATCTTAGGGAGACTCTTTCTATCCCTATATTACCCAAGAAGAGACAGCAACTGCTGCCATATAGTCAAGCTACTATTGAAAGGGAAAAAACAACCCGGCGCTGCTCATCAACCACACCGCACACCAGATAGCCCATCTAGAGACTTTTATTCAGGGTGAGGAAGAAGAAGGTGACCTCTGCCAGAGAGAGAAGGCAGGAGGCAGAAGAGAAGAGAAGAGAGAGTCAACAGGAAGGGAGTGATCTTATATAGGTTCAACAGGAAGGGAGTGGTCATTGCTGGGGTAATTTAGCT
>NW_006423574.1:0-1414 GCF_000296735.1 Chrysochloris asiatica | reverse complement strand
CTGGACAGTGAATAAGGAAGACCGTAGAAGAATTGATGCTTTTGAGTTATGGTGTTAGAGGAGAATATTGAAAGTGCCATGGGCTGCCAAGAGAACAAACAGATCTGTTTTGGAAGAAGTGTAGCCAGAGTGCTCCGTGGAGTCAAAGATGGCCAAACTTCGTCTCTCATACTTGGGACATATTGTCAGGAGGGAGCAGTCGCTGGGGAAGGATATCATGTTTGCTAAACTGGAAGGTCAGAGAAAAAGAGGAAGACCCCCAGCAAGATAGATTGTCCAAGTGGCGGCATCAATGGACTCAAGCATGGCAACAATTGTGAGGTTGGCCCAAGACCGGGCAGTGTTTCATTCTGTTGTGCATAGGGTCCCTGTGAGTCAGTACCGACTCTATGGTACCTAACAATATGTCTTTCTCCTAAATTACCATTTTATAGTGGAGAGAAGTAAAGGGAGGTATTTTAATTATCCAGTTAACAGTTTTCATGTTCTTTTGGTAGCCAGAAATTCAACTTGGATTCAGACGAAGATGTGGAACTAGGGATATCACTGCTGATGTCAGATGGATCTTGGCTGAAAGAGTATACCAGAAAGATGTTTACTTATGCTTTATTGACTTTGCAAAGAGTTTTGACTGTGTGAATCATGACAAGCTATGGGTAACATCGTGAATAATGGGTATTCCAGAACATTTCATTGTGCTCATGAGGAATGTGTACTTAGCCCAAGAAGCAGTTGTTCAAACGGAACAAGGGATACTGAATTGTTTAAAATAGGAAAGTTGTATATCAGGGTTATAGCTTTTCATTTTACTTACTCAATTTGTGTGCTGAGCAAATAAATCTAGAACCTGGATTATATGACGAAGAATGTGGCATCAGGATTGGAAGAAGATTCATCAACAACCTGAGATATGCAGATAGCACAATCTTTCTTACTGAAAGCAAAGAGGATTTGAAATACTGAAGAAGACTGAAGGCTTCAGTGTAGATCGTACCTTTATCCAAACCAACCAGAATCCTCACAACCAGACCAATAAATAACATCATGATAAATGAAGAAAATAATTGAATTTGTGAAAGACTTCATTTTGCTTCAGTTTGACTTTAATCTACACTCATGGAAGCAGCAGGTCAAGAAATCAAGCGACATAATGCATTAAACAAATCTACTGCAAAAGACCTCTTTAAAGTGTTAAAAAGCAAAGTTCCGTTTTAGGATTTGAATGTGCCTGACTGAAGCCATGGTATTTTCAGTAACTTCATAGCCCTGGTGTGGCGTTGTGGGTTAATGTGCCAGACTGCAAAGCCGTTTGAACAGCAAGGTCGGTGGTTCAGGCTCACCAGCTGCTCCTCAGAAACCCTATACAGGGTCACCATGGGTCGGAACCAACTCGATGGCACTTAACAACAACAAC
>NW_006423573.1:0-1456 GCF_000296735.1 Chrysochloris asiatica | reverse complement strand
TATGAGTCAGAACCAACTTGATGGTACACAACAACAGGATAAGCAGTAGACTACTAACTGCAAGGTGGACAATTCAAAACCAGTAGCTACTCCACGGGAGAAAGATGAGGCTTTCTGTTCAGTAAAGATTTGTTATTTTTGTGAAATGTTGTGGAGTCAGTTATGACTCGTGTTGTGTTGTTTATAGGTGCCATCAAGTTGACAGTGACTCACAGCAACCCTATACACAATAGAATGGTTCTGGGCCAACCTCACAATTGTTGCTATGCCTAAGCCCATTGCTGCTGCAACTGTGTCAGTCCACTGTGTTGGAGGTATTCCTCTTTTTCTCTGACTCTCAACTTTACCAAACACGATGTTCTTCTTCAGGTACTGGACACTCTTGACAATATGTCTGAAGTATGAAAGATGAATTTTTGCCATTCTGGCTTCCAAGGAGCACTCTGACTGTACTTCTTCCAACACAGATAGGTTTGTTCTTTTGGTAACTCATGGTACTTTCAATGTTCTCCACTGACACCATAACTTAAATGCATCAATTCTACGATCGTATGTATTCACCGTCTAACTTTTGCATGCATACGAGGTTACGGAAAATACCATGGCTTGGGTCAGGTGCACCTTAGTCCTCAAACTGACATCTTTGCTCTTCAATACTTTAAAGAGGTCTTGTGCTCCAGATTTGCCCAGTGCAATATGTCGTTTGATTTCTTGACTGCTGCTTCAATGAGTGTTGAGGCTGAGCTGAGCAAAATTAAGTCTTTGACAACTTCAATCTTTTCTCCAGTTACATGGATGTTGTTCATTGGTCCAGTGACTCAAAGTGACCCTATATATTTTAGGAGGGGCTGGTGGGTTTGAACCACAGACCCTGAGGTTTGCAGGTAAGTGCTCATCCTACAGTGCTATACCAGGATTCCTCAGAAACCCTATGTCAGGTCACAGTGAGTCAGAATTGACTTGATGGCAGTGAGTTTGAATCTGAGTTTTCATCACACATGATGATGCCTTTGAACTAAACTCAGCCCTTCAATACTCTAAAATCTATTTGGTAAATTAATCCACATGAGATAAGGGGCTTGAGATTCCAGGCTCTTATTTTCACTACATCATCCAAAATCTCAAGGCAAAGTGGAGGGTCAGTAAAAAGGAGAAAGAAACCTGGGTACTTTTGCATATTTTTCTCATTTACTAATTTTGAGAAACTACTTATATGAGTCTTAATAGCTACATTTTGTAAATAATTCAGCAAAGTGGCAGGCAGGACAAGCATACTCCAACACTCATGCCACCTTCACTTGATTTGCATTGGTATGCTTGCCCTAAATCTAATCTACGTGTGTAAGACAGAATTAATCAGCCAGTAGCATCTTCTCCTTGGCCCAAATGGTTAATTTCTTGTTGTTAAGTGCTATGGAGTCTGTTCCGATGCATAGCGACCCTGTATAGGGTTTCC
>NW_006423572.1:0-1456 GCF_000296735.1 Chrysochloris asiatica | reverse complement strand
GCATCACTGGACTCAAAAGTGGTTCCAGTACTGCTGTTGGCCCAGGATCGGGCAGTGTTTCGTTCTACTGTGAATAAGGTCACTGTGAGTTGGTACCGACTCGATGACACCTACAACAACATCAACAATGCCCAAGATATTGATATTTATTGGTTCCATTTCATTTTTGAGAGTTTCCCATTTTCCTAGATTCATACTTTGTACATTCCAAGTTCCGATTATTAATGGATTTTTACAGCATTTTCTTTTCATTTTTAGTTTTGTTTCATCAGCAAATGAATGGTGCGCTGGCTTTACTCTCCCTGGCTTTACTCCATATGCATCATCAAGGTTAACTCTACTTTGAAGAGTCAGCTCTTCCCCAGTTGCATTTTTTAGTGCCTTTCAACTTGAGGGGCTTATATTTTGCACTATATTTTTACAGTGTTTCTTTGCTATTCATAATGTCTCAGTGATTAAATATTCAGAAGTAGTTCATGTTTCCTTCTTTCTAGTCTGTCTTCATCTGGAAGCTCATCTGAAACCTGTCCACTGTGTGTGATCTTTTTGGTATTTAAAATAACCATGGCATAGCTTCCAGAATCACAGCAACTGACACGCCACCACAGTATGACAATCTGACAGACAAGTGGTGGAATAGCACCTTAAAACAACAACATTACATTGTATGACAGAAAGTAATAATTAATGATAAATATATGGTCCCTGTTCTTATGAACATACTGATGTTGGTATTTAACATTGATAATATGAAATGCAGTCATGTTACTAATATAAATTCAATATATTTTTGGAATTATAAATTCCCTTAGCTGTAAGCCTTCCAATCTTTTAAATATTCCTTTATATGTGTTTCAGAGTTCTAGCACCATACCCTGAGCCTGCTTGGCCCAGTATTCTTCATAGTCCAATGTTGTTGTTGTCAGTTGCCATAGAGTCGGAACCAACTCATAGTGACCCCATGCACAGCAGAACGAAACAATGTCCAATCCTGAGCCAACCTCACTACCACTGCCACACTTGATGCCATCAATGATGCCACCTGGGTGATCCATCTTGTTGGGGGTCTTCCTCTTTTTCTCTGACCCTCCAACTTACCCAGCATGACATCCTTCTCCAGTGACTGTTCTTTCTGGACAATGTGTCCAAAGTAGGAGAGACGAAGCCTTGCCATATTGGCCTCCAAGAAGCACTCTGGTTGTACTTCTTCCAAAACAGATCTATTGGTTCTTTTGGCAGTGCATGGCACTTTCAGTATTCTCCATCAACACCACAAGTCAAAGGCATCAATTCTTCTACGATCTTTCTTATTCACTGTCCAGCTTTTGCATCCATATGAGGCTATTGAAAACACCATGGCCTGGGTCAGGTGCACCTTAGTCCTCAAGCTGACATCTCTGTTCTTCAATACTTTCAAAAGTTCCTGTGCAGCAGATTTGCCCAGTGCAATACGTCG
>NW_006423571.1:0-1405 GCF_000296735.1 Chrysochloris asiatica | reverse complement strand
CATTAAGGGTCTTCCTCCTTATTGATAACCCTCTACTTTACCAATCATGATGTCCTTCTCCAGGGACTGCTCCTTCCTGATAACATGTTTGAAATATGAGTGATGAAATCTTGCCATCCTGGTTTCTAACAAGCATTCTTGCTGTATTTCTTCCAGCACAGATTTGTTTGTTCTTCTGGCAGTCCAAGGTACTTAACAATATTCTTCTCCAATACCATCACTCAAATGCATAAATTCTTCTACAGTCTTGCTTATTCATTGTCCAACATTCACATGCAAATGAAGTTATTGAAAATATTATGGTTGGGTCAGGTGCACCTTAGTCCTCAAACTGATATCTTTGCTCTTGGACACTTTAAAGAGGACTTTTGCATCACATTTGCCTAATGCAATACATCATTTAACTTTTGGCAACTAATTGATGGTGGATCCAAGCAAAATGAAGTCTTTGACAACTTCAGTCTTTTCTCCATTTATAATGATGTTATTTATTAGTCCAGTGGTAAGGATTTTTGTTTTCTTTACATTAAAGTACAATGATACTGATAACTATAATCTTTGATCTTCATCAGTAAATAATTTAAGTGCTCTTAACTTCCAGAAAGCAATGTAGTATCATCTGGATATCTCAGGTTGTTAATGAGACTTCCTCCAATCCTGATGCCACATTCTTCTTCACATACTCCAGCTTCTTGGATTATTTGCTCAGCATACAAATTGAATAAGTATAGTGAAAAGATACATCCTTGGCAGGCACATTTCCTAATTCTGTTCTGCAACATTCCCTTTTTCTGTTCAAACAACTGCAACTTGTTGATGTTCATATTCATCATGAATACAACTAAGTGTCTAGAAAACCCATATGTAATGGTGTTGTTATTAGGTGCCCTCAAATCAGTACCAACTCATAGCAACTTTATTGCACAAAAGAATGAAACACGCCCTGCTCTGTGCCAACCTCAGAAAGGCTGCTACACTTGAGCCCATTGCTGCTGCTGTTGTACCAATCCATTTCATTTGGAGATTGCCTCTTTTTCACTGACCCTCCACTTTACCAAGCATGATGTCCTTCTCCTGTGACTGGTCCCTCTTGGCAACATATCCCATGTCTCGCCATCCTGGCTTCTAAGGAGTATTTCGGCGGTACTTTTCCCAGCAGAGATTTGTTTGTTCTTTTGGCGGTCCATGGCACTTTTTTTTTTTGGATTGTTTTTATTTATTTATTTTGTTTGTTTGCTTTTTGGGTTTTTTTTTAAGGTTTTTATTGTGGATTGAGTGCAAGTTTACAGGGCACGGCATCAGTTTCACATTCAACCATTGATATAACTTGTTTCATTACATTGATTAAAATCCCCTCCATATACCATGAGTTAAAAGTAATTCTCTCTATCCACTTTAGCTTTTT
>NW_006423570.1:0-1456 GCF_000296735.1 Chrysochloris asiatica | reverse complement strand
AGTCGGTTCCGACCCATAGCGACCCTGTACAGGGTTTCCGAGGGTGTAAATCTTTACAGGAGTAGAAAGCCTCATCTTTCTCCCGCGGAGCAACAGCTGACCTTAAGGTTCGCAGCCCGATTCGTAACCAGGTATATCTTGTAGGTATGGATATTATCCTATCACAGACAACACTATGCTTCAAGAGAGATCTTGATAAGTTATTTCTGATGATGAGTGTGACAATCCTCTTTAGTTTGTTATTCCCAGCATAATAAAATATAAATCATATTGAATGTTACAATATGATTGTCAGATTCAAAATGGTCAATACCAGTCCGCCGTTTCAGCTCACTAATACTTAGGATATTGATCTTTTTGCATTCCATTTCAGTTTTGACAATTTCCAATTTTCCTAGATTCATGCTTTGTACGTTCTATGTTCTGATTATTAATGGATATTTACAGTTACTTGTCCTCATTTGGAGTTGTGCACCATCAACAAATAAAGGTCCTGAATGCTTTACTCCTTATGTATAATCATGATCATCTCTACTTTGGGGAGGCAGCTCTTCTCCCATCTTATTATAAATGCCTTCCAACTGAGGCTCTCATCTTCTGGCAATATATATGACATCATTCTGATGCTTTTTAGTATGTTTCAATATTGAATATTGTGGTGCTGGCAATGTTCCACTGGTATTCACAAGGTTTCAGTGCTTAAATATTCAGAAGTAGTTAATCTTTCCTTCCTATTCTGTCTTTGTCTGGAAGATTAGCTGTAATCTGTCCACCATGGTGACCCTGCTTGTATTTAAAACATCCATGGCATAGCTTCCAGAAGCACAACAACAGAAAAGCTACATAGTATGACAAAGTGATATATGAGTTTTGTTCATTTATAGTCTACATCAGAAGAAATGTGAATTTTTTGTCTTAGGTGAAATTCCATTGAGAAAAAAAAAAGAAAAAAACTGAAGCTTATATACATATGGAGAGCATGGTGGCTTAATATGATAAGCACTGGTCTGTCAACCACAAGGCTTATGGTTCAAACCCATCAGCCACTCCAGGGAGAATGATGAGGCTTCATGCTTCTGTGAAGACTTAAATCCTTGGAAACCCTATACAGCCTCACTATGATTTGGAAGCCACTTAAAGGCATTTAACAATAATAACAAGAATATATATAAATCCTGGTGGTGCTGTAGGATAAAACACTTGACTGTAAGGTATGCGTGAACTTCAAGGTCAGCAGTTCAATCTTACCAGTCACATCTCAAAAACCCTATACTGGATTACTATGAGTTGGAATTGACTGGATACTTCATAACTAGTGTGGTGCTGTAGGATCAGCACTGGACTGCTAACCACTAGATTGGTGATTCAAACCCACTGGTTGCTCCTTGGAAACCCTGTACAGGGTCACTATGAATTAGAACAGACTTGACAGCACTTAACAACCATAGTAACATAT
>NW_006423569.1:0-1456 GCF_000296735.1 Chrysochloris asiatica | reverse complement strand
CTTCCTCTTTATCTCTGACCCTCCACCTTACCAAACATGATATCCTTCTCCAGCGACTGGTCCCTCCTGACAATATGTCCAAAGTATGAGAGATGCAGCTTGACCATCTTGGCTTCCAAGGAGCACTCTGGTTGCACTTCTTCCAAAATGGATCTATTGGTTCTTTTGGCAGCCCATGGGACTTTCAATATTCTCCTCAAAAACCATAATTCAAAAGCATCAATCCTTTTATGGTCTTCTTTAATCACTGTCCAGCTTTCGCATGCATATGAGGTGATTGAAAATACCATGGCTTGGGTCAGGCTCACCTTAGTCCTCAAGCTGACATCTTTGCTTTTCAACACTTTAAAAAGGTCTTGTGCAGCAGATTTGCCTAATGCAATATGTCGTTTGATTTCTTGACTGCTACTTCCTTGAGTGTTGATAGTTGATCTAAGAAGAATGAAGTCCTTTACAACTTCAATCTTTTCTCCATTGATAGGAATGTTGTTTATTGTCCAGTGGTGAAGAGTTTTCTGTACACTGAGATGTAATCTATACCAAAGGCTGTGTTATTTGATCTTCATCAGTAAATGTTTTAAGTCTGCTTCACTTTCAGAAAGCAAGGTTGTATCATCTGCATATCACAGGCTGGGTAGGAGATTGGAATCTCCTATATGATTTGGAATAGCCAGGTACAATAAGTCAATCATGTCTACACTGTGAAGTCCAATAAAAGTTCTGGATGTTGAAGCTTACATGAGTTTTCCTGATTCTCTAGAGAGAAAACAGAGGAAGATCTACATTTATAATCTTCCTCGATGATGCCTTATGAATTTCTTCTCTTGGCTGAATTTAATCTGTATCCTTCCCTGTAATAAACCTAATCATGAATACAACAGCTTTCGATGAGTTCTGTGGGTTCTTCTGTTGTGGTAAGTAAGTGACATCATGTTGGTTCTGACTCATAGTGGTCCTATATAAGGTTTCTGAGGAGCAGCTGGTGAGTTTGAACTGCTGACCTTGTGGGTCACAATCCAGTGCCACACTTTCTTTTAGCTAATGATTAAACCTGAGAGTGGGTTTGGATATGCTCCCAATTTGTACTTCATTTCGGAATTGAAGGTAGTCTTGTGAACAGTGCCCTTAAACATTTTACTTCACACTAAGTACATATGCTTAAGGAGGTCTGGTAACGTAGTGGTTATGAATCGGGCTGCTAATCTCATGGTTGGCAGTTCGAAACTACCAGCTGTTCCATGGGAGAAATATGAGGCTTTGGGCTCCTGTAAATATTTGCAGACTCGGAAACCCTGCACAGGGTCACTATGAGTCGGAACCAATTGTACGGTACTTAACAACAACAAGTACATATGCTTGCGTTGGTTGGTTTACAAATGCTTCCATGTGCATCAATTTGATCCTCACCTTAATTCTGTCATGTGTTGTTAAGTGCAGTTAACCCTGTATGGGGTTC
>NW_006423568.1:0-1403 GCF_000296735.1 Chrysochloris asiatica | reverse complement strand
CATCGATGGACTCAAGCTTGGCAACAGTAGTGAGGCTAGCCCAGGATCAGACACTGTTTCGTTATTCTGTGCATAAGGTCACGATGAGTTGGTACCGACTGAGGGCACCTAACAACAACAATGGCTAGTGACTATGAACATTTCTTTGTACATTTGTTGGCTTCCTGGATGTCTTCCTTGGTGAAGTGTCTGTTCATGTCCTGTGCCCGTTTTTCAATTGGGTTATTTGTCTTTTACTTGTAGAGGTGTTGTAGTTTACTGTATATTTTAGAAATGAGTCTCTTGTCTGATGTGTAGCTGCAAAAGATCTTTTCCAATTCTGTGGGTTCCCTTTTAAATCTTTTGGTGAAGTCTTTTGATGCACGTAAGTTTTTAATTTTTAGTATGTCCCAATCATCTATTTTGTCTACTTTTGTTTGTGTCATTTTCAAAATGTTTGGTAGTCTGTGTATTCCCTGTATTAGAGTCCTCACATTTGTCCCTATTTTTTCATCGATGACCTTCATAATTTTGGGATTTACATTTAGTTCTTCAATCCATGCTGAGTTGGTGTTTGTATAGGACAGGAGGTAAAGGTCTTGTTTCAATCTTTTGCATATCGCTTTCAGTTCTGCCAGCACCATCTGTTAAAGAGACTAGCTCCTCTCCAAGCAATACACCTAGGACTTTGTCAAAAATCAGTTGGCTGTATATGGATGGGTTAATTTCTGGATTCTCGATTCTGATCCATTGATCAATGTATCTTTCATTGTACCAGCACCAGGCTGTTTTGACCACCGTAGCCGAGTAGTAGATTTTGGAATTGGGGAGTGATAGGCTTCCAACCTTGTTCTTTTTAAGCAGTACTTTGCTTATCTTGGATCTCTTTCATTTTCATATAAAGTTTGTAATTGTCTTTTCCATCTCTTTGAAGAACATAGCTGGAATCTGGATTGGGATTGCATTCTATGTGTAAATTGCTTTGGGTAGTATTGACATTTTCACGATGTTGAGTTTTCCTATCCAAGAACATGGTATGCTCTTCCAATTTTGTAACTCTCTTTTGGTTTCTTGAAGAGTGTTTTGTAATTCTCTTTGTATAGGCCCTTTGTTTGTCTGGTTATATTTATTCCCAGATATTTCATCCTTTGAGTGGCTATTGTAAATGGTATTGCTTTTCTAATGTCCTTTTCAGGGCTGTCACTTTTACTGTAAAATAATCTAACTGATTTTTGTATGTTAATCTTATACCCTGCCACTTTGCTGAATCTTCTGAAGAGGTCTAGTAGCTTTTTTACTGAGTCTTTGGGGTTTTCTATGTATAGGATCATATAGTCTGCAAATAGGGAGAGTTTTACTTCCTCTTTGCCAATTTGGATGCCTTTAATTTCCCTGTCTTGCCGTATAGGTCTTGCTAAGACTTC
>NW_006423567.1:0-1413 GCF_000296735.1 Chrysochloris asiatica | reverse complement strand
TTGTGGTTCAAACTGACTTTACAGTCCAGTGCATTAACTGATGGTGCCACACCAGGACTCTAATAAAGTAGTAGGTCATTGAAAAAAAGAGGAACCTCAATCTGACAAACTGATATAGTGGCTGCACAATGCACTCCAACAAAGATTGTGTGGATTGTACAGGACCCATGAGTATTAGATTCATTGTACAAAGACTCTCCATGAGTCAGAGTCATCTTTGTAGTACCTAAGAGCAACAACATATATGTTTTAAAGGAAATCTTTAGGCATTATCCAACTAGTTGAGATGTACACGATATTGGCTGTACTCTTGGTTCTTACTTTTCTTGATAGAATCACTTGAATCACTCAGCTGTCTCTTATCAATCCAGATCCTACAATGTATTTTCTCAGTCCATCAATCGAATGCTCTAACGACTAGTGAGATAACTCTTTAAGTTATACCTCAAGCTTTTACAGTGATTTATTTCAAATCAATCAATAGAAGACAGAGATATCTCAGATATCCAAAGGCAGGAAGTCCAATTTGGATAATGTATGAGGACTGGAACTGGTAAGAACAATCATGTTCTAAAGCAATCTTTTGTTCTTCCAGATTGGCATGTTTATGTGGTCCATGAGCACATAACTCCATAGTTTGGGTCACTTGAAATCCTTTCTCCCAACTCTATACAAGCCTGCAGTGCTAGTATCCAATATTGTGGTTCTGGTTTTTATCCATATTATCAAGTCTAGTGGCTTAAACTGGGTCAATAAATCCTCTGATTTGCCTGTATAAATAGGTTGCTTTAGCATACCTGCCAATGCAGCTGTTGAGTTAACTCTGACTCATGACAATTCCATGTAAGTCTAACAAAACACTGATGCATAAGGTTTCAACAGCTCATTTTTCAAAAATATACCACCAAGACTTTCCTCCAAGGTACCTTTGGGCAGACTAACTTCCAGCCTTATAGCATTAGCTTTGCAGAGACTCTTTCAACAAGATGTATATGGATATTGCCAAGGAAAGAATTCTGGCACTGCCATTTATGCTAATTCTGACCCCCAGCTTTTCAACCTTAGATAGCATGCTAGCATCTTAGACTCATCATGTACAAATACATTCAACAATCTTCCTTTCTTCTAAGCTTTCTGTTTCATAACAAAGTCTCTTCCAATTTCTCTAGTTTTCGTGTCTACCCAATCATTCCTGCTGAAAGCTTTAAATTCAGCTTTGTTACCTCCCTTTTCCTCACCCTTATGTGGGTGGAGGAAAATGTTATCAGATGATAGTGTTTATGCACTGGATCTTGAGAAGATGATACTTATGCTTTAGGGACTATTTGAACATCCAAGTATCTCGTGTGATCATTATGTGTTCTGAAGATACAGGTGATGATCAATAAATTGATTGGCCTTAGAGGACTCATT
>NW_006423566.1:0-1428 GCF_000296735.1 Chrysochloris asiatica | reverse complement strand
TCAGCTCTGAGCTTTCATGTTGTCTCCTCAATTGAATTAGCAGTGGGGAACCTCTTTTACTTACTCAGTGCTAATGGCTGACCTGAACAAATGATAAAGATTTGTAAGTGGGTTCGAAGAGATTCAGCACTGGGTGATGGACAAAGGGGGAGGCAGAACAGAAGTTTCAGATGGGATGTTCACCTGCCACACACAAGTACTTCCAAGTGAGATAGAAACAAGTTCATAAATGTAAAGTGATTTGAATATGGTAGTGTTTATGGGGGGAGTATGGTAGCTCTGTAGGGATAAGCACTGGACTGCGAATCAAGTCTGGAGGTGGCTCCCAGCTGCTGCTTTCTGCTCCTGTATCAGTTATGAGTGGAAACCACTCACTGGCACTTACTTAACAAGGCTTGGCTTGTAAATTGCTTTCTGCAACAGCGAACCAATTGCAATGGTGGTGTATGTGGAGGGCATACCCCAGACTGCAGGTTCAGTTCCAGGTCACCACAATAAAAGGAACCACTGAAATTTTGGGGTTTCCCAGTGCATGTAAAGGTTATGTTGGCTCTATATATCCTCCCTACAAAGTCAGTTTGAACCACAAGGTTGGTGTTTCAATCTCACTAGCTGCTCCTAGGAAACCCTGTACAGGGTCTCTGGGTCAGAACCAGCTGGACATTTAACACTATAACCTATGAAGTGCGCAGTTTTATTAGCTGTGAAGTCAGTTCTGACTCAGAGATCACTCTACAAGGAGTGGCTAGTGGGTTTGAACCATCAACCTTGTAGTTAGCACGCCAGTGTTTACCCTGCAGTGCCCCATCAGAACTCCAGAGTAGGCTATTGTGAAGTGCTGTCAAGTGGTTTGAAAAGGTTTGAAATCTTGTAAGAATGACCAAAATGTGACACGGACGTGAAGCAAGCATGTGCTGTTAGGATCATGGTGCTGAGAAGTTTGTTGGATGCAAGACTGCCAGATTGGTAGAAACCGATAAAGTGAAGCATGCTTATATTCTGTTTCTAAATATTGCCGCTGCCCAATAAACCAGAGTCCCATTAGTATGGCTGAAGTGTGGGTGGTATCCGACGACAGACACTCCAGGCACTAGGACGATTATGTGAAGTGAGACTTTACCATCCAGCCAATTGTGACTCCTGGGGACCCCATGTGGCAGTAGACAGGTACTGCAGGCTGCCTAGGCTGTGGTCTTCAGGGATCATCACAGCACCAACCTTCTAAGTGCTTAACCCTATGCCACCAAGACTTGAGGGGTTTGCTGTTGAGTCGATTCCGACTCACAGTGACCTTGTAGGGTTTCCAAGGAGTGCTGGTGGGTTTGAACCACCAACCTTGCAGTTCAAATGACTTTGCAAAGAGGAAGTCTATTCTGAAGTCGGCATTACCAGCTTACTTAGTCCACAGTGCCATCTCTTGAGACTCCA
>NW_006423565.1:0-1413 GCF_000296735.1 Chrysochloris asiatica | reverse complement strand
CTTCTGTTCTTCTAGCCACTCCAGGCTGATCTGTCATCCTTTCAAGTGGAAATTTCCCACTTCTGTAGATTCTGGATGCTGTTCAGGATTCCATCTATAGTCTTATGTAATGCAGGGGCTCTACAGGAAGCCTCCTTCATTGGGCATGTTATAGCCTCATTTTAGGTATTCCAATAATTTATAGGCAGAAGATAGACTTACAAGCTTTCTATGGTGATATTTCTGGTTATTTCTTTCTCTCCCCCTCCATTGTCTATTTTATAATGGTATGGCAGGGAAACCAAGACTCAAAAAACAGCCAAGCATTTTAAGATTATTTCCCCCCTTTTCCTGATTCCAACCAAGTCTCAATCCCTGTATCCCAGAGCCCTGTTGTTCCAAGGTTGTGTGTATATCATTCTTTACCTCTGTCCCACTTAGCCCCAGGCAAGCCTGCCTAATTGTTTTCCCATTCGCTTTGTTCTTCCATTCCCCTCCACCTTCTTGCATATTGCCCCCCTCACCAGCACCCAAACTATCCTGTATCTATTCCCTGCCCTGTGCTCCACCTTCCATTCCCTCCCCTCACCCCACTTACCATATCCCAGCAACCAACAAACAATCGACCCCCCCCCCTTTAGTATGGGTTCTTTTTCTTAGTCTTTTACAACAGTGGTATTTCCCCTTTTGTGACTAATTTCACTCAACATAATGTCCTCAAGTTCACCCATGTTATGTGGTGGCTTGCAGCTTTCTTGTTATTCTTCAAGGTAGCATAATATTCCATCGTATGTATGTATCACAGTTTGTTTATCAATTCTTCAGTTGATGGTCACTTTGGTTGTCTCCACCTTTTTGCTATTGTAAATAGTGCTGCTATGAACATTGGTGTACCTATATCTACTTGTGTTATAGCTCGTATTTCTTGTGGGTAAATACCAAGTAGAGATATTGCTGGATCATAAGGTATATCTATTTCCAACCTTCTGAGGAAGTGCCATATTGCTTTCCAGAGAGGTTGGACCATTTTGGAGTCCCACCAGCAATGCAGGAATATCACAGTCTATTCATACCCCCACCAGCATTTATTTTCCTCTCCTTTTTTTTTTTTTAATCTTTGCTGTTACTGCTGGTGTGAGATGATATCTTATTGTTGTTTTGATTGGCATTTCTCTAATGGCTAGTGATCGTGAACATTTCTTCATATGTTTGTTGGCTGCCAGAATCTCCTCCTTGGTGAAGTGTCTGTTCATGTTCTGTGGAGATTTTATAATTGGGTTTATTGTCTTTTTCTTGTAGAGGTGTTGTGTTTCCTATATATTTTAGAAATAAGTCCCTTGTCTGATGTGTCATTGCAAAGATCTTTCCCATTCTGTGGGTTCCCTTTTTACTCTTCTGTTGAAGACTTTTGATGCACATAAGTTTTTAACTTTT
>NW_006423564.1:0-1458 GCF_000296735.1 Chrysochloris asiatica | reverse complement strand
TCTGGCAGTCCATGGCATTTTTAATATTCTCCCCCAACACCATAACTCAAATGCATCAATTCTTCTACCATTCCTTATTCATTATCCAAATTTCACATTCATATGAGTCTTTTGAAAATACCATGGTTTGAGTCAGGTGCACCTTAGTCCTCAAACTGACATCTTTGCTCTTGAACACTTTAAAGCGATCTTGTGCAGCAGATTTGCCTAGGCAATACATCATTTGATTTCTTGACTGCAGCTTCCATGAGTGTAGGTAGTGTATCCAAGCAAAATGAGTCTTTGACAACTTTAGTCTTTTCTCTATTTTTCATGATGCTGTTTGTTGTTCCACTTGTGAGGATTTTTGTTTTCTTTACATTGAGCAGCAACCCATACTGAAAGCTGTGGACTTTGATCTTCATCAATAAGTATTTCAAGTCCTTTTTGCTTCCATCTGCATATTGCAGGTTGTTAATAAGTTTTTCTTCATTCCTGATGCCAGTTCTTCTTCATATATTCCAGCTTCCCAGATCATTTGCTCAGCATAAAGATTGAATAAGTATGGTAAAAGAATATAACCCTGGCACAAACCTTTCCTGATTTTAAATCACATATTGTTCCTTTGTTCTGTTCAGACAACTGCCTCTTGGTCTATGTATAGGTTCCTCATGAGCCCAATTAAATGTTCTGTAATACCCATTCTTTGCTATATTATAGCTTGTCATGATCCTTACAGTTGAAAGTCTTTGCATAATTAATAAAGCCTAAGTAAATATCTCTTTGGTATTCTCTGCTTTCAGTCCAGATCCATCTGACAATGATACCTCTCATTCCACATATTCATGTGAATACAGCTTGAACCTCAGGTAATTCCTTGTCAATGTACTGTTGCAGCAGTTTTTAAATTATCATTAGCAAAATTTTACTTGCACGTTATGGTGATGATGTTGTCCAATGATTTCCACAATCACTGTGTCACATCTCTTTGGAATGAGCACAAATATGCATCTCTTCCAATCAGTTGGCCAGGTAGCTCTCTTCCAAATTTCTTGGCCTTGATGAATTAGTGCCTCTAGTGCTTCATCAGTTTTCTGAAAGATTTCGATTTGTATTCCATCAGTTTCTTTAGCCTTATTTTTTACCAGTGTTGTCAGTGCAGCTTGGACTTCTTCCTTAAGTATCATCAGTTTATGATCATATTCTACCTCTTGAAATGGCTGAACATCAAGAACATCATTACTTTTGGTACAATTACTCTATATATTCCTTATATCTTCTTTTGATGCTTTTTGCATCATTCAATATTTTGCCCATAGAACCCTCAAATATTGAAAATCTGATGGTTTGTTGTACTGTGGTGGCTTGTGTGTTGCTGGAAACTATGCCAACAGTATCTTAAATACCAACAGGGTCCCCCATGGTGGACAAGTTTCAGCTGAGCTTCCAGACTAAGACAGACTAGAAAGAAGGAGAGGT
>NW_006423563.1:0-1458 GCF_000296735.1 Chrysochloris asiatica | reverse complement strand
AAGCCACTCAAGTGGACAATAAACATATGAAAAAATGGTTGTGATGACTAACCACTGTTGTTGTTATGTGACATCAAATTGGTACCGACTCATAGCAACTGTATCCACAACAAAACAAATCACTGCCCAGTCCTGGGCCAACCTCACAACTGTTGCCACGTTTGAGCCCATTGATGTTTCCACTTTACCAATCCATATCGCTGAGGGGCTTCCATTTTTTCTCTGACCCTCCACCTTTCCAAGCATGATATCCTTCTCCAGCGACTGGTCCCTTGTGACAATATGTTGAAGTATGAGAGATGAAGCCTGTCCATCCTGGCCACCAAGGAGCACTCTGGCTGCACTTCTTCCAACACAGATCTGTTGGTTCTTTTGAAAGCCCACATCACTTTCACTATTCTCCTCCAACACCATACCCAAATGCATCAATTCTTCTACAGTCTTCATTATTCACTGTCCAGCTTCTGCATACATACGAGGTTATTGAAAATACCATGGCTTGGATGAGACACACCTTAGTCCTCATGCTGACTAGCTATTAGACACATGTAAATCAATATAATAATGAGATACCATCTCACCTCACATTTAATAGCCAAGTTAACAAGCAGACAACAACAACAACAAACCAGATAACACCAAATGCAGCCAAGGGTGTGGAATGACTAGGGACCTCTGGCATTGCTGGTGGGACCATAAAATGGTGAAGCTACTGTATAATTATACCTCAAAACATTGGAAATAGTAATGCTTATGGTCCAGGACTCCCTCTACTTGGTATATACTCCCAAAAAACAAGAACCATGACACAAGTGGATATGTGCACACTCATATTTGTCACAGCACTATTCACAATAACAAAAAGATGGAGATGGCCTAAATGTCCATCAACACAAGAATGAATAAACAAACTTTGCTACGTACACACAATGAAATACCAGAAAACACTGAAGAATAACAGTGAAACTGTGAACAACATTGCTTGTTGAAAGTAAATAGGACTTAAAGTACTTACTGAGGAAGATCAAAGATCACAGTCGTAAGTATGGATTGCAACACAATATAAAGAAGACAAAAATTCTAACAACTGGACCAATGAATAACATCATTACCAATGGAGAAAATTTGAAGTTATTAAAGACTTCATTGTGCTTATATCCACAAACAACACGCATGGAAACAGCAGTCAAGAAATTAAACAACATTTTACAATAGGTAAATCTTCTGCATAAGACCTCTTCAAGTGTTTAAGAGTGAAGATACTGGTGGCATATCTTCCAGAATCACAGCAACATGCTAGACTCCACAGTAAGACAAACTGACAGACAAGTGATGGACACAAATGTTTACAAAAGCTTTATTTGTAATACTCAAAAGCTAAAATCAATATAAATGTCCATCAACAGACAAATAGATAAATAAAACGTGGCATCGCATTTTTGACTAACAGTTTTGTAA
>NW_006423562.1:0-1458 GCF_000296735.1 Chrysochloris asiatica | reverse complement strand
AGAGCAAAGATGCCAGCTTGAGGACTAAGTTATGCCTAACCCAAGCCATGATGTTTTCAATAACTTCATATGCATGTGAAAGTTGAACAGTGAATAAAGAAGAGCACAGAAGAATTAATGCATTTGAGTTGTGGTGTTGGAGGAGAATACTGAAAGTACCATTGGCTACCAGAAGAACAAACAGATCTTTTGTTGGAAGAAGTACAGCCAGAGTGCTCCTTGGTGGCCAGGATGACCAGACTTTGTCTCTCATACTTCAGACATTAGTCAGGAGGGACCAGTCATTGGAACTGGATATCATGTTTAGTAAGGTGAAGGATCAGAGAAAAAGAGGAAGGCCCCAGCAAGATGGATTAGCAAAGTGGCAGCATCAATGGACTCAAGCATGGCAACAATTATAAGGTTAGCCCAGGGCTGGGTAGTGTTTTGTTCTGTTGTGCATAGGGTTGCTATGAGTTGGTACCAACTCAATGGCATCTAACAACAACAAAAACAAAAATATACAGGAAGGAGCTCTGGTAGCATAGTGGTTACAAGTTGGGTTGCTAACCTTAAGGGCAGTAATTCGAAACTACCAGCTGTTCTTTGTGAGAAAGATGAGGTTTTCTGCTCCCACAAAGATTTACACACTTGGAAACCCTATAGAAGGTCACTATGAGTCAGAACCAACTTGAAGGCACACCACCACCACCAACAACAAACAGGAGTCCTGGTGTAGTGCTGTAGGATGAGCACTGGACTGCTAACTGTGAAGTCAGTGGTTCAAACCCACCAGTTGCTCCTTGGAAACCATATGCAGGTTACTGTGAGTCAGAACCAACTCTACAGCACTTAAAAACAGCCAACAGAGGAGCAGTGATATCATTGTTATTACATGTTGGGCTGCTAACCACAAGGTCAGCAGTTCAAATCCACCAGTCACTCTGTAGGAGAAAGATAAGGTTTCCTGCTCCCACAAAGATTTACAGCCTCAGAAACACATACAGGGTTGCTATGAGTCTAAACTGACTGAATGGCAAACAATAACATACAGTAGAGCTTCAAAGAGTTTGTGGGAAAATTCCATTATCTTTTCATTTAAAATTTCCACAAACTCTTTGAAGCCCCCTTGGATGAGCTAAGCACTGGGCCATGAACTGATGATCTCTGTACCAAATTTAGAAGGAGGAGATTGACAAGAAAACAAAGTTGGCAATATAGTGATATAGTTCCTAGGAGTGAAATATTTATGTACAGCACTTTACCAATTGTCAACTACAATACATTGTTGTTGTAGTTGTTAAGTGCTGTAGAGTCGATTCTGACTTGTAGCAACCTTGCATAGGGTTTCCAAGGAGCAGCTGGTGAGCTTGCAGTTCAAACGACTTTGCAGTCTGACGCATTAGCTCACTGCACCACACCAGGACTCCTTCCTTAGTGGTTCTGAAATGAATTCTACAGGTCACAGATGATATGTTA
>NW_006423561.1:0-1458 GCF_000296735.1 Chrysochloris asiatica | reverse complement strand
GGGTCAGCAGTTCGAAACTACCAGCTGTTCTGCCGGAGAAAGATGAGGCTTTCTGCTCCCGTAAAGATTTACAGCCTCGGAAACCCTATACAGGGTCGCTATGAGTCGGAACCGACTCCACAGCACATAACAACAATAACAATGTTTATTAAATCTTTCTGATTTTCCTCTTTTTTTATTTTGATGTGAAAGCATATTTTCTTTGAGGTTATTCTTTAATTTATTAATTTTTTCCTCATTTGAAGCAATCTGTTCTATCTTGGACATCTACATGATTTCTCGCCATTTGGGAGTTCTGTGTCTACACTCTTTCCTCTTTTTGCTTTGTAGCTGACTTCATTATAAATTGGTATCTGTAGTTCCCTATTTTCAGTCTTTTAGGTTTGTTTTACTTTAAATACTTATGTATCTGGATTGAGTTAATGGTGGTGTTGTCATTTATATTAATTTCAGGTTATTGCTTGCTGTTGTTGGTTCTCAGCCCAAAGAACACCAGTTAGTATTTTTTGTAAAGTTCTGGTCATTAAAAATTCCTTTAATTTCTGTTTATCAGGAAATGTCCTAATTTTTTTTTAATGTTTTATTGTGAATTATGTGATAGTTTACATTATGTAAACTATAACATTAGTTATACATTCATCCTGTCATTTCATTGCCATGGTTACAATCCCCTCCATGTATCATCAACCAACCACAGGGTATACACGACAAGCCTGCCCCCTCTTCCCCCCACCCCATCGTCAGTACACAGCCCCTCTCCGACTCTGTGTCTAAAGTTTCCAGCCGCTCCACGTCATCATCTCTGCCTCCATCTCTGGCGTTACTGCTTCTCTGGGTAGGGTCCCGCTCTGCACTCTTCTCCCTTGATGGTCCCAGGGACCTCTGCTCCTAGACTGCAAAGTTAATCACTCCCCTCCTTGCTACAAAACATCTATCTGCCTTTACATATCCAACCCTCACAAGGAGTCCTGATAACAATTATTCACTATTGTATCACAAGAGACCTATCTGCATTTCTTTTCATCAGCCCCGCCTAGACAGATTGGATACTACTCAGTGGAGATTCTATCTTTCTCCACACCCTCTGGATCTAGATTCTATCTTGAAAGTTTGTAAGCTAGTCAGTTCTTACCTTTGAAGCTCCCCCCCAACCCCCCATTTTGGGTAGCTGATGTCCTAGTTGCCCATCCCTGTCTACTCTGTGTATGGAGGGGGGGATGGGAATGATCCTCGCTGTAAAGGTTTGGTCCCTTTTTTGAGCTACTGCATCCATATGTGTAGGTCAGGTTCATCAAATTGTATCAGATTACTCTTTTTTTCCTCTTCTTTCTTCTTCTAGTTGAGCTCTGATCATTCAATCATTGAAGCCAGGTCAAGTGGGTATTATCTGCAAGTGTGGGTGTTCTTGTGCATATGCCCTCTCTTCTTAACAGCTGGACGCTTCACTCTCCACTCTAG
>NW_006423560.1:0-1351 GCF_000296735.1 Chrysochloris asiatica | reverse complement strand
AGACACATCTCATACACAGAGACAAAAACAGATTAAAAGTTAAAGGATGGAAAAAAATATATCAAGCCAATTCCAATAAAAAGTGAGCAGCAGTGGCAGTATTAATTTCAGATAAAATAAACTTTAAGGCAAAACCCAGCATAATAGTTAAGGATGGACATTATATCATGATTAAAGGGACAATTGAACAAGATGAAATAACTATATTAAATATTTATGCTCCCAATGAAAGAGCACCAAAATTTATAAAACAAACTCTTATAGACATGAAGAAAGAATAGATGAATCTACAATAATAGTGAGTGATTTTAATACTCCGCTTTCAAAAATGGGTAGAACAACCAGAAAGGAACTTGACAAAGACACAGAAGAACTAAACAATGCTCAGCAAACTGGACCTCATAGATGTGTACAGAACATTCAACCCAACAACTCCACAATATACATTCTTCTGAAGTGCACATAGAACATTCTCCAGAATAGATCATGTTTTAGGCTACAAAACAAATCTAGATAAATTTACAAATATCAAAATACTACAAAGCACCTTCTCAGATCACAAGGCAATCAAATTAGAAATCAACAATAGGAAGACCAAGAAAATCAAGTCAAATACATGGAAACTGAATACACCCTGCTGAAAAGCGACTGGGTAATAGAAGAAATTAAACGTGAATTCGCAAAGTTTCTAGAAATAAATGGTAATGAAAATACAACATACCAAAATCTGTGGGACACGGCGAAAGCGGTTCTGAGAGGACAATTTATTGCAATAAACACACTCATCCAAAAAGAAGAAAGAACTAAAATTAACACATTAACACAACATCTACATCAACTAGAAACAGACCAACAGAGGGAACCCACAGCTGCTGGGAGTGGCCGATGAGGGTAGAGGACAGCTTCGAATTACTGCTTGACACAGTCCAATAAATAATAGAGTAGTCTGATGAAACAGATAGCTCTCAGAAGTTGCTTTCTACCTTCTCTATAGAGTAATCTTAATTTTACTTATACATATATATATATACATATATATAATTTGGCAATATTCTCAGCTTTCACTATGAGTTCTACAAACCTTAGGAAAGACTAGCTTAAGCAACAATTGCTTTCAGCCTTGGTGGATTGAATACAAAGAGAAATTGTGTAAATTACCCCCTTTCCTTAAGAAAACTTAAGTAACTGCATTTGTGGGCCACAAAAATAGATTGCTTATTAGAGTCAAGCTGACCTACCCCCATAAACTTCACCACAATCAGTCACTAGCTAGAATTCACAAACCCCTACCTACAAACACCTGCATAAATAAGCAGAAAATAATGAACTTAAGTGAAAGATAGTTTTGATT
>NW_006423559.1:0-1458 GCF_000296735.1 Chrysochloris asiatica | reverse complement strand
TCATGAGGAATCTGTACCTGGACCAAGAGGCAGTTGTTTGAACAGAACATGGGAACCCTGAATGGTTTAAGACTAAGAAAGATGTGCAATAATGTTGTGTTCTTTCACCATATTTATGCAATCTGTTTGCTGAGCAAATAATCTGAGAAGGTGGGCTATATGAAGAAAACCGTGGCATAAGGATTGGAGGAAGACTCATTTACAAACTGCAATATCCATATGATATACCTTGCTTGCTAAAAGTGATACTTACTGATGAAGATCAAAGACCACAGCCTTCAGTATGGATTGTATCTTAATGTAAAGAAAATAAAAATCCTCATCACTGGACCAATAAACAACCAATAATCATTCTTCTCAATGGAGATAAGATTGAAGTTGTCAAGAACTTCATTCTTCTTGGATCAACTATCAACACTCATAGAATCGGCAGCCAAGAAATCAAACAACTTATCGCATTAGGCAAATCTGCTGCACAAGACCTTTTTAAAGTGTTGAAGAACAAAGATGTCAGCTTGAGGACTAAGGTGCACCTGACCCAAGCCATAGTATTTTCAAAAACCTGATATGCATGCAAAAGCTGGACAGTGAATAAGGAAGCACCACAACATTAGACTCAACAATTTCACTTCTAGCTATATACTTAGCAGAATTAAAATTCTGTCCCCAAGTTGTCTTCGTCTGAGCTGGATTTGTGCTTGGGTTAGGGCAGGGCAGAGCAGGGCAGAGCAGGGCGGGGAACAGGTGGGAAAAGGAGGAGGAGGATAAGGCCATGGTGGAGGCAGGTGAGAGAAGAAAGGAAGCGGTGGCACGGCAGACATAGCAGCTCTGGAGGCGGCCTGGTTCCTGGGAGTGTCAGAGCGGCTTGGTGATTCAGGAGGACCCCGCGGGGCCAGGGCAGAGAAAGGAGTCACCAGCCTGGCCATGGGGGACAAGGAGAAACTGGACAACCAATGGCTCTAAAATTTCAAGAACAAAGGCTACAACTTGCAGACTATGAGAAGACAACAAAATGAAGTTGTAGTTGAATTAAGGAAGAATAAAAGACATGAGCAACTTTAAAAAAAAATTGTAGCACATGAAGATATCTGTGAAGACTCTGATATAGATGGTGATTATAGAGAGCAAAATATCTCTCTAGAAGCTATTTTTCAAAATTCTTCAAGTGATAATGCAGGCATTCAGCCAAGGGTAGTTCAGGCTTCTAGGAAGCTTTTGTCCAGTGATCAAAATCCACCAATTGATGACCTAATAAAATCTGGAATATTACCTATTTTAGTCCATTGTCTTGAAAGAGATGACAATCCATCTTTACAGTTTGAAGCTCCATGGGCTTTGACAAACATTGCATGTGGAACCTCTGAACAAACTCAAGCATTAGTTCAGTCCAATGCTGTGCTCCTTTTTCTGAGACTTCTCTATTCACTTCATCAAAATGTTTGTGAGCAAGCAGTGTGG
>NW_006423558.1:0-1397 GCF_000296735.1 Chrysochloris asiatica | reverse complement strand
ACTTAATTCACAATAAAATCTTTTTAAAAAGTTGTTCAAACACCACCTGGTGTTGAGTGCACCCTCTGCCCAAATACTTAGATTTCTAGCTATGAACACGTGACCTCCAGATAGTCACAGTTCAGTGGGCATTCTAAAGACGACCTTGAAAACCCATGTGCATAAAAGAAGAAGCAATTTAGGGCCTGGACTTGCCTCAGCCACTATTTCCCAATGGGATGCTTGGGATACTGGCTTACCTGATAGTGCCCTCAATGATGTCATTCCAGGTTTCCTCATTCTCATTGACAGAGATGACAGTAACCAGGGAGGAGGAGAATGATAAAGTTGTACCATTATGATTGGGTTGTACACACAGTGTATACATAGGTACATGCTTTCGTGATGATGCACAAACTCAGAAATGCGGATTAGGAGTTGGATAGAGGACGTCAAAGCCAAAAGGAAGCTAGTACCAAGAGGTAAAAAGTCCTTCTGTGTAGCCTTTTGTGATCCAAAGGAGCCCTGGTGGTATAGTTTATTAAGCGTTGGATTGTTATCCTCAAGGTCGACAGTTCAAACCCACCAGCTACTCCACAGGAGGAAGATTAGACTGTGCTCCTATAAAGACTTGTTGTTATGTGCCATCGAGTCAGTACCAACTCATAGCCACCCTATGCACAACAGAACGAAACACTGCCCAGTCCTGGGCCAACCTCACAATTATTGCCCATGCTTGAGCCATTGATGCTGCCACTTGGCCACTGGGGGTCTTCCTCTTTTTCTCTGACCTTCCACCTTACCAAACATGATATCCTTCTCCAGTGACTGGTCCCTCCTGACAATATGTCCAAAGTATGAGAGACAAAGTTTGGCCATCTTGGCTTCTAAGGAGCACTCTGGCTGCACTTCTTCCAAAACGGATCTATTGGTTCTTTTGGCAACCCATGGCCCTTTCAATATTCTCCTCCAACACCATAATTCAAAGGCATCAATATTTAAAGGAGCAGAACGTTTTATCTTTCTCCTGCAGAGTGACTGGTGAGTTTAAAGTGCTGCCTTTGCTGATAGCAGCCCAGTGGGCAACCCACTCTGCCCCCAGGGCTTCATTTTAACACTTCAAAGAGGTCTTCTGCAGCAGAATTGCCTAATGTTTATGGGAATGAGGGGGGAAACTCAGAAAAGAAAGGTGAGAATGGTTGTACTACTTGAATATAATAAATGTCGCTAAATTGTACACATCGCAACCATTGAATTAGTGTATGGTTTGCTGTGTATATACTCAACAATAAAACAAATAATTATTAGGAGAAAATAGTTGCTCAATGGCTGGGGACTTTGGACTCAGGGAGGGAGAGGGGGCTGTTTGCTGGGGGTGGGAGGCAAGTCCATGGATTCAGTCCACAAAAGGCTCCATG
>NW_006423557.1:0-1409 GCF_000296735.1 Chrysochloris asiatica | reverse complement strand
ATGTTCCTGGATAGGAAGACTCAACATCATGAAAATGTCAATACTACCCAGAGCAATTTACACATACAATGCAATCCCAATCCAGATTCCAACAACATTCTTCAAAGAGATGGAAAAGACAATTAGTAAGTTCTTATGGAAAGGAAAGAGACCTAGGATAAGCAAAGCACTACTTAAAAGGAAGAACATGGTTAGAGATCTCTTACTCTCTGATTTCAAACTTTACTATATGGCTATGGTGGTCAAAACAGCCTGGTACTGGTACAACGAAAGAGATATTGATCAATGGAATAGAATTAAGAAACCAGATATTAACCCAATCACTTACAGACAAATGATTTTTGACAAAGTGCCTAGACACATTGCATGGGGAAGAAACAGTCTCTTTAACAAATGGTGCTGGCAGAACTAAAAAGCGCTATGTAAAAGACTGAGAAAAGACCTTTGCCTCACACCCTATACAAAAATGAACTCAACATGGATTAAAGATCTAAATGTGAATCACAATAAAACATTAAAAAAGGGGGAAAATAGCACAAAAAACACAAATTCAGCACAAGAGGCATACAGAATAAAGGAACGCACAGCATTACCAAAAAATTAATGGCAGCAATTAATTCACACCTATCAATAATTACATTGAATGCCAATGGATTGAATGCACAGGTGAAGAGATAGAAAGTGGCAAAATGGATAAGAAAACAAGACCCTTCAACATGCTGCCCGGAAGAGACACACTTTACACATATAGACAAAAACGAACTAAAAGTTAAAAGATGGAAAAAAAAATACACCAAGCTAACTGAAAAATAAGCAAGCAGGAGTGGCAATTCTAATCTCTGATAAAGTAGATAAAGTAAACTTTAAGACAAAAACCAGCATAAGAGATAAAGAAGGACAATATTTCAAGATCAAAGGGTAAATTGAGCAAGATGACATAACCATAATAAATATCTACGCTCCCAATGAAAAAGCACCAAGACATATGAAACAAACCTTACTAGAATTTAAGAAATGGCTAAATCTACAATTATAGTGGGAAATTTTAATTAGCCACTTTTTAAAAGGGACAGAACAACCAGACTGAAACTTGACAAAGTTACAGAGGAACTAAACAGCACAATCAACCAACTTGACCTCATAGAAGTGTACAGAAAATTCCACCCAACAACAGCACAATATACCATAATGCTATAAAACTAGAAATCAACAAGAAGAAGACTAAGGAAATAAAATCAAATACATGGAAACGGAACAAAAAGCCTGCAGAAATGCAACTAGGTAAAATAAAAAATTAAACGAGAATTCATAAATTTTCTCGAAACAAATGAGAATGAAACACAACAGACCAAAATCTTCAGGACACGGTGAAAGTGGTGCTGAGAGAACAATTTATTGTGATAAATGTG
>NW_006423556.1:0-1458 GCF_000296735.1 Chrysochloris asiatica | reverse complement strand
GTTTGATTTCTTGACTGCTGCTTCCGTGAGTGTTGATAGTTGATCCAAGAAGAATGAAGTCCTTGACAACTTCAATCTTTTCTCCATTGATAAGAATGTTTGTTGCGCCAGTGGTAAGGATTTTGTTTTCTTTACATTGAGATGTAATCCATACCGAAGGCTGAGCTCTTTGATTTTCATCAGTAAATGTTTTAAGTCTTCTTCACTTTCAGCAAGCAAGGTTCTATCACCTGCATATCTCAGGTTGTTAATGAGTGTTCCTCCAATCCTGATGACAAGTTTTTCTTCATATAACCCAGCTTCTCATATTATTTACTCAGCATACAGGTTGATTAAGTATGGTGAAAGAATACAACCTTGTCACACACCTTTCTTAATTTTAAACCATTCAGTGTCCCTGTGTTTTGTTAGAACAACTGCCTCTTGGTCCAGGTACAGATTCTTTATGAGCACAATTAAGTGTTTCAGAATACTCGTACTTCCCAATGTTGTCCATAGCTTGTCATGATCCACTCAATCGAAAGCCTTTGCATAGTCAATAAAGCACAGGTAAACATCTTTCTGATATTCTCTGCTTTCAGCCTAGATCCATCGGATATTAACAATGATATCTCTCGTTCCACGGCCTCTTCTAAATCTGGCTTGAACCTCTGGAAGTTCTCTGTCAAAATATGCTTGCAGCCATTTCTGTATTACCTTTAGTAAAACTTTACTTGCGTGAGATATCAAAGAGGTTGTCTGATGATTTCTGCATTCCATTGGGTCACTTGGAATGGGCACAAATACGAATCTCTTCCAATCAGTTGGCCAGATAGTTGTCTTCCAAATTTATTGGCAGAGATGGGTGAGTGCCTCCTGTGCCACCTCACTTTCTTGAGAGATTTCAATTTTTATTCCATCAATTCCAGGTGCTTTGTTCTTTGCCAATTCCTTCAATGCACCTTGGATTCCCTCCTTCAGTATCATTGGCTCTTGATCATATGCTATCTCTTGAAATGGTTGAACATGAACCATTTCCTTTTGGTGCAGTGACTCTGTGTATTCCATCCATCTTCTCTTGATGCTTTCTGCATCACTCAATAATTTCCCCAGAGAATCTTTCAATAATGAAAGTCGAGGCTTGAATTTTTTCTTCCTTTCCCCCAGCTTGAGAAATGCTGAGCGTGTTATTTCTTTTTGGTTTTCTGATTCCAGATCTTTGCACATTTTTTTTTGTAATATTTGTCTTTATCTTCTCGAGCTGATCTTTGAAATATTCTGTTCAGCTCTTGGACCTCCTCATTTCTTCCATTTACTTTAGCATTTCTATGCTAGAGAGCAAGTTTCAGTGTCTTTTCTGACATCCATTTTGACATTTTTCTTCTTGTCTTCTTAATGACTTTTTGCTTTCTTCATGTATGATGTTTTTGATGTCATCCCACAACTCTTCTGGTCTTCAGTCTTTAGTGTTTAATGTAT
>NW_006423555.1:0-1422 GCF_000296735.1 Chrysochloris asiatica | reverse complement strand
AATTAACCTGAAGTAGAACTGCAGAGGCAAAGAGTAGACATAGGAAACCAGTTTCATTCAATTCAATCATATAATGTTTTAGTTTATATTTTTTGGTTAGTATTTTGACATCATGTAAAATTCTGTTCCAGTTGGTTTGATAGGGGATGGGAAGGGGAAAGGAGCTGGCACTTGTCTATCAAATGTTCTGTATATCATCTTACTCATAGCAATAGTGAAGGAAATAGTAGGTCTGTCCCCATAGGGTTTCTAAGGCTGTAATCTTTACTGGAGCTGGCTGCCACATCTTTCTACCATGGAGGGGCTCATGGATTCTAACTGCTGATCTTTTGGTTAGCAGGCCAGTGCTTACCCAACTGTGCCACCAAGGCTCATTTATCTCATTTTAGGATGAAGAAAAAGGAACATAGTTATCCATGAAATATTTTAAGAAATAATTTCCTTTTTAAAAAAAGAAAAGTGAAAGACACCAATTATTCTGAAGTAAATGTTGAGTCTGTTTTGGTTTAAAATATACCACAATTCAAAGATAACCTTGTATTAGATAGTAAGATTCTTAAAAAGAATTAATTTGGCCACCTTAAATAAGATAAAAACTTAAGTTAAATAATAAGACTTTCTTAATTGACTGGCTCTTGGAAGAAAATAATGAAATAAAGTTGGAGGTACATACAATCTAGAGACGACTTCTTCTGAATAAAATAGATTGAAGAAGATGGGCAGTGGTGATGGAGTACAGGAAAGCTCTAGAAGATGCATCATCTCCATGTGCTTCCTCACTCCCTCCCTCTCTCTCTATTCTTCCTCCCTTCCCTTTCTTCTTCCATCTCTCCTTCATTCTTTCTTCTTTTTTTCTTTCCTTTCTTTTTCCCTTCTTGTACTCTTTATTCTTCTTCATCCTCATCTTCTTTCTTTTTATTAAATATTATTTTGCTTTTATAATTGCCAAATCATTTTTTTTTCAGGCATATATAATAATTTACATCTCCAAAGGGCACATTCTGCAAGTCTGCTCCTCGCCACCAGTTCTTAGTCCTTCTCTTCTTAGTTGATGAATCTAGAGTCCTCAGCCGCTCCCCGTCTCCATGCCCCCATCTCTTCCTCCATCTCTGGTGCTGCTGCTTCTCTGGATAAGGTCCCGCATTCTGCTTGTGCGTTCATCTCTTGATGGTCCTAGAGTCCTCTGTTTCTGGACTGTAAGATTAACCACTCCCCTTTTTTTGTTACAAAACTATCTACCTTTACAAGTGCGACAGTCGCGATTAGTCATGATAACAGTTATTCACTATTGAATCTTATGAATCTTATCTCTATCTCCTTTCACCAGACCCATCTAGACAAGATGATAGCTATTCAGTGGGGTCTCTTTCTTTCCCCCCACACTCTTAAACTAAACTCCCTCTTGAAACCTTGTAAGCCAGT
>NW_006423554.1:0-1381 GCF_000296735.1 Chrysochloris asiatica | reverse complement strand
AACATAATGGCAGCAATTATTCCATATCTATCGATATTTACACTGAATATAAATGGATTGAAAGCACTTGTTAAGAGAAGGAGAGTGTCAGAATGGATAAGAAAACAAGATATTTCAATATGCTGTCTGAAAGAGACACATCTCACACACAGACAAAAACAGATAAAAAGTTGAAGTATTGAAAAAAATATAATAACTATTATATATTTATATAAATATCTGTGCTCCCAATGAAAAAGCTCCAAAATATATAAAGCAAACTCTAATAGATTTGATGAAAGAAATAGATGAATCTACAATAATAGTGTGTCACTTTAATACGCCACTTTCAAAAATGATTAGAACAACCAGAAAGAAACTTGACAAAGACAGAGAAGACCTATGTAACACAATCAGCCAAATAGACCTCATAGATGTGTACAGAGCATTCAACCCTAAAACAACACAATACACAGTCTTTTCCATTGTACATGGAATAGTCTCCAAAATGGACCATGTCTTAGGCCACAAAACAAATCTTCATAAATTTACAAATATCAAAATACTACAAAGCATCTTCTCAGGAAGACCAAGGATATAAAGTCAAATACATGGATACTGAATAACACCCTGCTGAAAAGCGACTAGGTAGTAGAAGAAATTAAATGTGAATTCACAAAGTTCCTAGAAGCAAATGAGAATGAAAACACAACATACCAAATCTTTGGGATGCTGTGAAAGCAGTGCTGACAGGACAATTTATTGCAATAAATGCACACATCCAAAGAGAAGAAAGAGCCAAAATGAACACATTAACACAGCATCTACAACAATTAGAAACAGACCAACAGAGGGAACCTACAGCCACCAAAAGAAAAGAAATAATAAAGATTAGAGCAGAAATAAATGAGATAGAAAAGAGAAAAACTATAGAAAGAATCAACAGGACAAGAAGCTGGTTCTTTGAAAGGATTAACAAAATTGACAGGCCATTGGCAAAACTAACAAAAGAAAAGAAGGAGAAGACACAAATATCACGCATTAGAAACCACATGGGCTATGTCACAAGGGAACCAAAGGAAATCAAAAGTATATTAACAGAATACTATGAAGAGTTGTACTCCAACAAATTAAAAAACTTAGAAGAGATGGATACATTTTTATATAAACACAACCTACCTAAACTTATACACAGTGAAGCAGAACACCTGAACAGACCCATAACAAAATAAGAAATTGATCAGGTCATCAAAAGACTCCCAACCAAACGAAGTCCAGACCCAGATAACTTCAACGGTGAATTCTACCAAACATATAGGGTAGAGCTGTCACCAATTCTACTCAAATTATTCCAGAAGATAGAGGAGGATGGAAAACTTCCTAATACATTTTATGAAGCAAG
>NW_006423553.1:0-1459 GCF_000296735.1 Chrysochloris asiatica | reverse complement strand
TCTCATTCCACTTGTGCTCTTCTCCCTTGATGGTCCTACTAGGGTCCTTTGTTTCTGGCCTGTAAAATTAACTACTCCCCCATTTTTGTTACAAAACTTCTACGTTTGCAATTGTGAGAGTCACAATTAGTCATGATAACAGTTAGTCATTACTGAATTATAAGAATCTTATCCACATCTGTTTTATCTGGACCAGTCTAGATAATATGAAAACTATTCCGTGGGGACTCTTTCTTTCCCCATACACTATTAAACTAAGCTCTCCCTTGAAAACCGTGTAAGCCAGTCACTTCATGCCTTTATCGCTCCCTCATTTTAGGTAGCCAATGTCTTTGTTGCCCATCTCTATCCATATCAGCTGGATGCTTCACTCTCAGCTCCAGACCTCTGTGGCTTTGTCCTTGTCCATGGGCTCAGGTGTCCCCCAGGTCTCACCATATTTTAGACCAGCCAGCCCTTCCTCTTCTCTCTCTCCAGGTCCATGGGAGTCTGTGGTATGTGGTTGAACTCAGCCCATTTTTTCATTGCTGCCTTTCCCCCTCTTCCACTCACCAGTAGACCAGCATGGGCACCAGCAAGCTTACACGCCTGCTCATGTGTTCCCTGTGAGTTTCAGGGGGGTTTGTCATGAAGGAACTTGATTGCTTGCCTTGATGGCTTCCCGACAAACAGCTTGCTTATTCTTGTACTAGCCAATCATACTGCCATTTCTGGGGTTTTCCTGATGATCTTTCTTTGAAGACGTATCTTCTGTCACTCTAGCCTGTTCCAGGCTGGTCTGCTTGTCCCTTCTAGAGGAAGTGTCCCACCTCAGAAGATTCTGGATGGGATTAGGATTCCACCTAAGGTCTTATACTCTGCAAACGCTCTGCAAGAGCTCTACTTCATTGGGCAAGTTCTAGAACCCCTTTTACATATTCCAATCAGTTATAGGCTGAAGGCGGGCTTGCAGGCTTTCTGTAATCATATTTCCTGACATTGCTTTCTATCCAGGTTACAATTTTACAATAGTAGGAAAGGGAAACCAATATACGTAAGACAGTCAAGCATCTTAGTATTATTTCCCCTCTTCGAACTGTGCCTTGATCCCTGTATCACAGAGCCCTGTTGTTTCAAGTTTGAGCATGCATCACTATTTACCTCTGTCCCATTTGGCCCATGCAAAGCTGTCCAGTGTTCCCCTGTCTCCCTTGTTCTTCCACCCCCTCCCCCTTCTTGAGTACTGCTCTCGCCCACACCCAAACTATGACGCGTATGCCCCCTACCCTCTGCTCTACCATCACCTCCCTAATATGATTACCTCCCCAAAACCCTCCTACTCCAAACCCATCGGTAACCCACAAAGATTTTTTTTTTTTTTTTTTCACTTTAGTATAGGTATCTTTTCTTAAGCTTTTATGGTCTTATGCAGTATTTCTCCTTTTGTGACTGACTAATTTCACTCAGCATAATGTCATCC
>NW_006423552.1:0-1408 GCF_000296735.1 Chrysochloris asiatica | reverse complement strand
TTCCCTGATTAAACAGTCTTTTTTATCTTGAAATCTACTTGATTTCCTTGTCATTTGGAAGCTGTGTCTAAACTGTTCCCTCTTTTTTGCTTTCTAGTTGACTTCATTATACATTGATATCTCTGGTTCCTTATTTTCAGTCTTGTAGGTTTATTGTACTTTAAAGACTTCTGGATTAAGTTCTGGGTGGTGTTGTCATGTATGGTAATCTCAGGTTGTTGTCTTCTGTTGTTGGTTCTCAGTCCAAAGAATACGCTTTAGCGTTGTTTTTTTTGTAAAGTTGGTCTGATCATTACAAATTCCTTTCATTTCTGTTTATCAGGAAATGCCCAAATTTCGCCATCGTATTTGAAGGACAGCACTGCTGGGTATGATTCATGGTTGGCAGTTGTTTTCTTTGAGTTTTGCATATGCCATTCTATTGCCTTTAAAAAAAAAAAAAAGCTTTATTGTGAATTATGTGATAGTTTACAAGGGAGGACATCAGCTTCACATTGATCCTGTTGTATATTGTCTCCTTGCCATGGTTACAATCCCTTCCATGCATCATCCATCAACCAAAGGGTATACCCCGCAAGCCTGCCCCCCTGTCATCCGGAAACCACCCCTCTCTCCAGGTCCAAAGTCCCCAGCTGCTCCATCTCCCCACATCATCATCTAAGTCTCCATCCCAGGCATCACTGCTTCTCTGGGTAGGGTTCCATTCTCCACTCTTCTCCTTTGATGGTCCCAGGGACCTCTGCCCCCAAAACGTCCACCTTTACATTTCCAGCCCTTAAAATCAGTCCTGATAACAATGATTCGCCATTGTATCGCAAGAGACCTATCCGCATCTCCTTTCATCAGCCCTGACTAGGCAGAATGGATACAACTCAGTGGAGATTCTACCTTGCTCCATGCCCTCTAGAGCTCGATTCCCTCTTGAAATCTTGTAAGCCAGTCACTTCTTGCCTCTGTAGCGCCCCCCCCCCCCCTTTCTGGGTAGCCAACGTCCAAGTTGCCTAACCCTGTCCTCTCTGTGTGTGGAGGAGGTGGGAATATGATTCTCGCTGTGAAGACTTTGTGAACACTTGTTCACTCTTTTGAGCTACTGCATCCATAGGTGTAGGTCAAGTTCATCAAATTGTTTCTAATGTGAGTTATTTGTGTCCTTTCCATCTTTTTTGTTAGTTTGGCCAAAGAACCAGCTGCTTGTCCTGTTGATTCTTTCTATAGTTTTTCAGTTTTCCATCTCGTTTACTTCTGCTCTTACCTTTATTATTTCTTTTCTTTTGGTGACTGTAGGTTCCCTCTGCTGGTGTGTTTCTAATTGTTGAAGATGCTGTGTTAATGTGTTGATTTGGGTTCTTTCCTCTTTTTGGATGTGCGCATTTATTGCAATAAATTGTCCTCTCAGGACAGCTTTTGC
>NW_006423551.1:0-1400 GCF_000296735.1 Chrysochloris asiatica | reverse complement strand
AAAAAAAACAAAACAAAACAAAAAGAGAGAGAGAGAGAGAGAGAAAGAAAGAGAAAAAGAAAAGAGAGAAAGGATTCAGCCCCAGAAAAAATGAGATTAAACAAGGCAGCTTTTAGTCACACATACAAAAAGAAAGAGAACAGAGGAAAAGGAAAAAAAAGTAATAATAGTAAAAACAAACAATAGCAAAGAAAAAAACAAACAAACAACAACAACAACAAAAAACCCTTTATCGGTTTTATAAGGAGCAGCTGGTGGGGGTGGTCTACCGATCTTCCAGTTCAAAGCGCTCTGTAATCTGGTCCCTTAACCTGCAGAGCAAAAAGAAAGAAAGAGAGGAAAGCCTACCATGTATCCTTTATAAGGTTTCTAAGGAGCAGCTGGTGGGCCCGAACTTCCGACCCTACAGTTCAAAGGTTTCTACAGTCTAGTCCCTTAATCTTCCGGGGCACAGCACGATTGCCTTGTTGCTGTTGGTAAAAATCTCCTCAGGGCATCTCCCTTTTTGCTGGCTAATGCCGGCTTGTGCCTTGCTGGCAGGGTTTGAGCCTTGGAGGTTAGGCAGTGAGCTAGGCTGTGTTGCTGGGTCAGGGAAGCACCGGACGTCCTCCCCTAATGTTCTTTTATAGGGTTTCCGAGGAACGGTTGGTGGGCGTGGACCCCTGACCCTGTAATTCATGTGACCTTGTAGTGGCACCCTAGCCCTCAGGGCCATGTCGGGGCTCCTGCTGAACATTCTAAGATAAAAGATAATGATAAAAATAAAGGGGAGACCCAAATGGGGTTCCCCAGTGGGTGCTCGCGGCAGGCGGTGGGCTGCATGCCCCCACGCTCTGCGGTTCAGTTGAGCATGAGGTGAGCTGTTTGCCGGCGCACACCCGGCAGGGTTGAGGGAGGCTGCTCGGTTCAGCGGGAGGGGGGGTCGCTCACTTTCGCGCGTCTGTCAGGCCCGCGGCACACGGCTCGGGCAGGCTGGGAGCTGCCCGCCCGTGTGCGCGCACACCCGTCAGGCCCCGGGAACACTCGGGCCAATTGGGCAGGGCAGAAGTGGCTCAGGCAGGCACAGTTGGCACCTGAGGGACGCTGCTCATTTCAGCGGGAGGCGGGTCGCTTGCTTTTGCGTGTCTGGCAGGCCCGCGGTACGCGGCTCAGGCAGGTTGGGAGCTGCTCACCTGTGTGCGTGCGTGCCCGGCGGGCCCCGGGAACACACGGGTCAATTGGGCAGGGCAGAAGTGGCTAAGGCAGGCACAGTCCGCGCCTGATGACATCAGACAGTCGCCGCTTCTCTTTTTTCTGCAGGCTTTTTTTTGTTTTTCCTTTTCCTCTCCTAAGCTAACTTCCCTCTGTCCACTGTATGCGCAGAAATCCCCCCTTGGGGTAGGTGTCACCAGTGGCTCTCC
>NW_006423550.1:0-1452 GCF_000296735.1 Chrysochloris asiatica | reverse complement strand
AAGAACACAATCAGCATCCCTTAAGCTGAGGGACTGAAGAAAAAAATTAAACCTTGATTTGCAATATTGAAGCATACTATGGGAAAAATTTTGAGTGATGAAGAAATCATCAAAAGAAGAGGGAAGATCTTGAGTGTGATGGAGCAGGTGAAGTATCAGAGGAACACTCCCACCACAAAGGTACAAACGTTCCTCTGAGATAAAGGTGTGGACATTCTTTTTTTTTTTTTCTGTCCATTAGTATCTTACTGTCTGCACACCTCCACTCTAGTGACTAGAGTGGGTGACTGAGCAAGTGGACACCCTCCAGAACCCCAGAGGATTATACCATGAATGTGTACTGATCTGTTTAGCAAAGGATACTGCACATAGAATCTAAGAATGTTAAAGTCACTGTTTAATACTGAATAGCCCTCCAAAATGACTACAGCCAGTCCTACACTGTTTATCACTAAAAACAAAACAAAACATAAAAAGGTCTGAAAACAGGGGTTGTAAAGTGGGAGAGATAAAGACTGAAAAGGACACAGGCCAAAAATTAAATGCTGAGTAACATCATAAGGATCAAAGGAAAATCTTGAAATTTCTCGTGAGGCCTTGAATTCAAGAAGCTAAGAGAGAGGCATTAAAGTCTTATTCATATTTTGCTACAGATTTTTTTTTTTTCTCTTTTCTTTTATGTGATTATAGACTGTAGTACCTAATCTGTTTTGTTGTTGTTTTTGCAGTTTCTGTTTTGTTTTTTGCTCCCCCTTTTGCCTTCAGGGGCCTCTTTTTCTCCCCATGTTACCCAAGAAAAGATAGTAATTATGGTTATATAGCCAAGCTACAATCACACCCTGTAAAATCCCACCATTCAGGCAAAAGGCAATACCAGCTGCTGTACACCAGATAGACAGCCAACACCTGCTATAATTACTCTGAATGAGTAACAAGAAAAGTGAAAAAGGAAGCCCATCTACAAATCACATCTACCTGAAGGCAATTAGAAACCACACTAATGCATCAGCATACATTTATCTAATTATTGAAAACACACATAATTATTGACTATGCCCAAGAAAGAACTAATCATTTCAGCAGATGTCCAGAAATGAAATAAAGTAACTGAGACAAATGATCTGGAGGTAGACCTAGATTTCCCATTGTCAGGAAGGAAATCTTTAGAGCTGCCTGAGAAGAAATTCAAGAGAATAATATTGAGGTGCATTCAAATGTTTCACAGAAGATTTAAGAAAAATAAGGAAGAAGTTAAGAAAGCACTACAGGAACAATCAAATTAGATACATACAGCACTGGAAACAATTCAAAACATGCAAAAAGAGGTCCAGGGAGAACAAACAAGATAGCGGATCGGGTGGATGAATAGCAGAGAGATCCGCCAACAACAACACAGAATACCCGACCAAGCAGGCTCAGGGGATGGTCCCAGAACTCTGAACCACATATAAA
>NW_006423549.1:0-1416 GCF_000296735.1 Chrysochloris asiatica | reverse complement strand
TGGGGGTCTTCCTCTTTTTCTCTGACCCTCCACCCTACCAAACATGATATCCTTCTCCAGTGACTGGACCCTCCTGACAATATGTCCAAAGTATGAGAGATGAAGTTTGGCCATCTTGGTGTCCAAGAAACACTCTGGCTGCCCTTCTTCCAACATGGATCTATTGGTTCTTTTGGCAGCCAATGGTACTTTCAATATTCCCCTCCTGTGATAAAATATACTCTATATAATATAGTACAGTATATTGTTGTTGTTGTTAAGTGCTGTTGAGTGGGTTCTGACCCATAGTGACCCAGTATAGGATTTTCAAGGAGTGGCTGGTGAGTTTGAACCACCAGCCTGGTGGCTCAAACGACTTTGCAGCCCAGCACATTAGCTCACAGCAGCGCACCAGGATGCCATACTATATCTATATATCTATATCTATATCTATATCTATATCTCTATATCTCTATATCTCTATATCTATATCTATATCTATATATAACAAAGTATGAAGTATGAAACTAGGAAAATTGGAAGTTGCCAAATATGAAATGGAATGCATATAGATATCCTAGGCATGAGTGAACTGAAATTAACTTGTATTGGCCATTTTGAATCTAACAGTCATATGGTTCATTATGCTGGGAGAGACAAATTCAAGAGAAATGACCACATTCATCATCAAAAACAGCATTGCAAGATCTCTCTTGAAGTACAACACTATCTGAGCTAGGATAATACCCATATGCCTAAAGGGAAGACAGTTAATACCACTATTATTAACTGTTATTCAATTTTATGTTTCAACCATTAAAGCCTGATAATGAAATTTAAAAATTTCAACCAACTTCTTCAGTCTGAAATTGATGAAACATGCAATCAAGATGCATTGATAATTACTGGTGACTCTGGAATGCAAATGTTGGAAACAAAGAGGAAGAGTCAGTAGTTTTTATGGTCATAAAAATGATTCTGGAGATTGCATGATAGAATTTTTCAAGACTAATGACTTATTCACAGCAAATATCTTTTTAAAACAACATATAAGGGGATTATACACATGGACTTCATGGATGGAACACACAGGAATCAAATTGACTACATCTGTGGGAAGAGATAGTAGAAAAGTTCAATAACATCAGCCAAAACAAGACCAGGGGTTTACTGTGGAACCGACCACCGATTTCTCATATTCAAGCTCAGGCAAAAGCTGAAGTAAATTAAAACAAGTGCACGAGAGTCAAAATGGGACCTTGAACATATCCCACCTGAATTTAGAGACCACCTCAGAAATACATTTGATGCATTAGACATTAATGACCAAATACCAGAAAAGCTGTGGGATGATACCAAGAGCATCATGCAGGAAGAAAGGAAAATGTCATTAAAAAGATTGGAAAGAAAGACAAAAACAAAATGTATTTCAGAAGA
>NW_006423547.1:0-1460 GCF_000296735.1 Chrysochloris asiatica | reverse complement strand
TTGGCCCAGGATCGGACATTGTTTTGTTCTGCTGTGCATGGGGTCGCTATGAGTCGGTTCCGACTCGATGGCACCTGATAACAACAACACTTTCTTTGGGTTTAATTTGTTGCTTTGTTTTAAACTCATTAAGATGCTGTTTGTATCATTTATTTTTTGCCAACTAAACTTACATTAGCTCTTACTATATCATTTATATCATTACCTCTTTTCTATATTTTCCATTAGGTTGTTTCTCCTTATCTTTCTTTTCTGGATACTTTTGTCTCACCCATTTTCAAGTGGACTGATTTTCTCATAAGTTGTATTTGATTTGTTATCAATCATAAACATTGAATTTATAATTTCCCTTTTTTTTCAGTTCTTTCTGGTTCTTTAAAAAAGTCTATTATGCTACTTTTAATTATTTGTAATTTCCTGTTTAGCTCATTTCTTTATTTTAGAATCATTATTGGTAGCGTAGTGGTTACGAATCGGGCTGTGAACCTTAAAGGTCAGCGGTTCGAAACTACCAGCCGCTCCGCGGGAGAAAGATGAGGCTTTCTACTCCCGTAAAGATTTACACCCTCGGAAACCCTATACAGGATCGCTATGGGTCGGAACCGACTCAATGGCACTTAACAACAACAACAACACCTTCCCATCCCTTCTTACCTTTGTCCTTAGATGCATGTTGCCCCTGGGATTTTGAATGATTGACCATTCCATCCCTCATAATGAGTAGATCTTACTAGTGTTGTTCCCCCTATATACCCGTCTACTGCTTGGCTGAAAGTTGGGCCATGGGGGTGGGTTCACTCTGAGACCTCAGGTTCTTGCAGTCTGTTTCTGGCCAGTAAACCCACCCTTTATTTTGTATTTATTTTTTTTATTTTTTATCCATTTCAGAACAATTGGTAGTGGTAGCTGGGCACCAACTAGTTTTTCTGGTCTCAGCATTATGGAGATTGATGTTCATATGTTTCATTAGTCTAGTTGACTGACTCCAAGCATCCTCAACTCTCAACACTCTTCTTTCTTCTGCACATGAAAATACCACCAGCTCCACCTTAGATGGCGACGCATGCGTTTTTAATATCTCAGACGCTACTCACCAGAGTAGGATGTAGAACATTATCTTTGTGGACTATGCTATATCCATTGCCCATGGTTTCTCCTGAGACTATGGTCCTGAATCGCCAGGCTCAGTTACTCATGGCCTTAAGATGTACCAATCTTCTTTCAAATTCTTATGCACCTGTGGGATATATATGCTTGTGTGTGTGTATATGTTGTTAAGTGCCGTCGAGTCGAGTCGGTTCCAACTGACAGAGACCCTATATAGGGTTTCTGAGGAGAAACTGGTAAGTTTGAACGTCAACCTTGAGGTTCAAACAGATCTTGTGGTTCAGTGCTTATCCTACAATGCTACATCAGGACATTCACTCTCACTCTCTCTCTCTCTCTCTCTCTCTCTCTCT
>NW_006423546.1:0-1452 GCF_000296735.1 Chrysochloris asiatica | reverse complement strand
CTTTTCTAGAAGTTGTTACAAGTTTTTTTTTTTTTTGAAATTTTAAAAATAGAAAATAACATCATATGAACAGGTCTCTGGAGTAATGAGGTTATAGAGCTCTTTATCCCTGCTGGCTAACCCCAAAAAAGACTTCTACCAGTCATACTGTAGACAAAACCAAATATGATATGAGGTGGCTAGCAGAAGAAGCTTATCAGGCCTCAACCATCCATCAAAAAGCTGAATCTAGTCCAACCGCATAATGGAAAGACTAATCTGAGAGTTTTCTTTTTCTGTCTCCCAAAGGGAAGCATGCTTATGACTCATTCTTCCTCTTGCAAGAATTTTCTTAATCCACCAAGTTAATAAGCATTGTGTTATATACAAAATCCTAACACAAACTAAGCTAGATCTAAAGAAGTCATGCTGAGAGTAAGTTGATTTTTAGGCAGTGCAGGGAGGAGAAAACAAACAAACACTGTAACATCTTTTCTCAGTTCCATTTCTTCTGAATTCTATAGGCTTCAAACCAGATTCTTTTTTATTTTATGGTTTTTAAGGTGGATTGAGTGAAAGTTTACAGGGCAGATGATCAGTTTTACATTTAACAAATCATACACCTTGTTTCATTACAATGATTATAATCCCCGCCATGTACCATCAGTTACCAGTAGTTCTCTCTATTCACTTTAGCTCTTTTTTTCTTTTTTAAACACTCAGGCAGATATAATAACTTACACCACCAAAGGGCACATTCTGCAAGTCGGCCTCCTAGCCAGCAACTCTCACTTCCTCTCTTCCCATGAATCTAGAGTCCTCAGCTGCTCCCTCTCTCCATGATCCCATCTCTGGTGTCACTGCTTCTCTGGATAAGGTCTCGCTGCTTCTCTGGATAAGGTTTCTCATTCTCCCTTGATGGTCCCGGGGTCTTTTGTTTCTGGACTGTAAGATTAACTACTTTCCCGTTTTTGTTACAAAACGTCTACCTTTACAACTGTGAGTCGCAATTAGTCATGATAACTGTTACTATTGAATCACAAGAATCTTATCCCCATCTCTTTTAACCAGACCTATCTAGACAAGTTGAAAACTAATCAGTGGGGACTTTTCCCCCCTACACACTAATAAACTAAACTCCCCCTTGAAACCTTGTAAGCCAGTCACTTCGTGCCTTTATCACCCCCATATTTTAGGTAGCTAATGTCTAAGTTGCCCATCCTTATCTACCCTGTGTACAAAGGGGATAGCACTAATACTTGATGTGAAGACTCTTTCCCTCTCTGTTGGTATTTAGAGTTACTACTTCCATGACTGTAGGTCAAGTTCATCAAATTGTAGCAATTTGCCCTTGTTTCCTTTATCAAAAATTGTTTTTTTTTTTTTTTTTTTTTTTTTTTCCCCCCCTCTAGTCAAGTTCTGATTATCAAGCCATCGAGGCTAGGTCAAATGGATACTATCTGCAACTTTGGG
>NW_006423545.1:0-1460 GCF_000296735.1 Chrysochloris asiatica | reverse complement strand
CATGATTGAGCTTCTCTTTCTTAGAAATGTATCATTTGAATTATTTTATTTACTGTCATAATGATTTACAACATATACAACTCTAACCAACCAACTCTCTGCTAGTTTGTCATACTGTGATGGTTTGCATGTTGGTATGATGTTGAAAACCATACTTCAGTATTTGAAATCCCAACAGGTTCATTCACAGAGGACAGGTTTTATCAGAGCTTCCAGACTATGGTAGACTAAGAAGAAAGATCTGGCTATCTCCTTCTGAAAAATTAGCAAGTGAACCTCTAATGGATTTCAACAGAAAATTATCTGAATTGACTGGAAGATAAGCTTTTTATGTTGGAAGCCACTACATAATCATCACAATAATGAATTCAGATATACCAACAATCAAGAAGATGGCAGAGGACCAGACAACATTTTTCTGTTACATATCAAACGCCAAAAATCAAGCAGACTCTTCTAGCAACTGACAACAACCGTACTGTTATCATCCAATGCTTTGACTATTTCAGTAATTTTAAATCTGTCTGACTTAGATTTTCTATATTTTAATAGATTTTGAAAACTGCATGTTATGGAATCCCTCAAAATCACTATGCCGATATAATTTCTTTCTTAAAATATCTACAAAAAATGCTACTGTATAATTTATTCATTGATTCAGTAAATATTTAGAGCTTATTACAATCTTTTCATAAGGAGCCTTGGTGGTGCTGTGGGATAAGCATTGGATTGCTAAACGTAAGTTCTGCTGTTCAAACCCACCAGCCCCTCTATGAGAAGGATAAGGCTGTTTACTTCCACAGAGGATTTTACAGAAATCCTGTATAATGTCACAATGAGTTGGAATACACTTGATGGCAGTGAATTTTTTGTTCTGTTTATTATTCATTCATAGATCGTGGTGGGGCAGGTTCATGATTCAAACCCATCCAGTGATACCACACACAAAAAGTTCTATTCAATGGAATCACTTTCATTCATAAATTGGAATCAGTTTGACATGGACAAGTTTTTGTTTGTTTATTTTCTAGTCACTTGCTAGGACAAACATATACTATTATATAACATAAAGATCTGTATTTTTATGAAGTAGAGCACCCTAGACAGAAGGCACACACAAAAAATGTAAAGACCATAGGGAAAACTATGCTTTGAGTATCTAAGAAGCAGAATAGATCTATCCTTTATAGAAGGTGAAGAGGTGACTGGCAGGAGGTAAGGTAAGAGAAGAAGGTTGAGCTAAAGGTGTGTGTTTATATAAACACACATGTATGTGTGTGTGTTAAGTGCTGTCAAGTCAGTTCTGACTCATAGAGACACCCTGTATAGGGGTTCCAAGAAGTAGCTTGTAAGCTTGAATCTCTGACCTTTTGGTTCAGACTGACTTTGCAGTTCAGTTCATTAACCTACAGTGCCACACCAGGACTCCTCAAACACACACACACACACACACACACACA
>NW_006423544.1:0-1457 GCF_000296735.1 Chrysochloris asiatica | reverse complement strand
TAAGCAAATAAATAGTAAAACCTAACTTTTATAAATTCAAATTCAGTCTTGATATCTATACGTTTGCAAAGTATATTTCTAAATAAATTTTTATTTGAGAACTCAACATATTATCTGATACATGCATACACGCAATATTACATTCACAATGTTAATTCCCACAAAAAATAGCAGCAATAAAATAACCCAAAGAAATACAAAATGCAAAAATACTTCCATTTGTTTTGGACACAGAAACACAGGAGGGTACGTTTAAAAGTATTGTTACTAGGGTTCCAGTTTATACAAGTACCTGTTTATTCTAAACAAAAACCATTTAAACATGTCCTTGCAATGGATGGCCTCAGACAAGTTATCTCGATAATATACTTGTCTTCATCTAATCAAGGTGCTTTAAAAAAAAAAAAAGATCAATTAAAGCAGTGTCTTCTGAGAGAATCTGCTGAGCCACTGTATTCAAAGCAGAGAGTTCAGCTCAGAAGGTTATAGAAACTGGTGTTTTGTTTTTTCTTTTATTTCCAAAGGAAAATTATCTTGATAATTTCCCTTGAAGGACATAGAACAATCACTTAAAACTCTGATGAAGAGTTTTAAGAAAATTGAAAACTGCATTGCTTAGAAAAAGGCAGAAGTTGCATTGAGGATTGTTTTGTTTTGTTTTCCATGATAGCAATGCACCTGCTCATTTGTCAAGGGTGGCAAGGACTATGCTATGAGGATTTTGCTGGGGTACCTTCCCCAGCCACCCCACAGTCCCCATTTTTTCCCTTCAGACTTCTTTCTGTACCCAATATTCAGAGAACTTTAAAAAGGAACATGATTTGAATCCCCTAAGGATGCCAAAACTATTGTTTTGACATGGTATAAATTGAAGACTCAGAATTCTTTGATGGAAGGGTTAGGGAGATGGTAGAGATTTGGAAACACAACCTCAGAAGTACATAGACCAGGATGGAGTTTATGCTGAGAACCAATCCCTTCACATTTTGCTATTTCTTTGTAAAAAAAAGTTACTATGATCTTATAGCAATACTTTTTGACTTATCCTCAAATGAGATTATTATTGTTATTGTTTATATTACATTAATATAAAGTATTGAGATTATATTTTTGTTGTTGTTGTTAGATGGCATTGTTGTTAAGTGCTGTTGACTCATAGCGACCCTGTATAGGGTTTCCGAGGAGCGACTGGTAAGGTAAAACAATGACCTTGCCGTTCAAACCAAACTTGCATTCCAGCATTAACCACATTGCCACACCAGGGCTGAGTCAGTTCCAACTTCTACCTAGCAAATTTATATAGGGTTTCCAAAGAGTGCCTGATGGGTTTGAACTGTTATGCTACAGTACCACACTAGAACGCCTATATATTGTTGTTGTTGTTGTTGTTATGTGCCATCGAGTCGGTTCCGACCCATAGCGACCCTGTATAGGGTTTCCGAGGGTGTAAATCTTTA
>NW_006423543.1:0-1460 GCF_000296735.1 Chrysochloris asiatica | reverse complement strand
AAGATGTTGGCTCCAGGTCTCCGAGCCCAGCCCAGCAGATTCAAAAGTACACGATTGTTTACTTCAGCTTCAAGTTCCACAGTCTATAAGCCTTCAAACTTTTAAAATATTCCTAACTGTGGTTCCGAGTTTTGGAGCTCTGCCCTGGATCTGCTTTGCCTGGTATTCTGTGGTATTGCTGCTGGCAAACTTCACTGCACCTCCGTCCTAGCCGCCATCAAGCCCCACCTCCCTATACTCTGTAAAGGCTTTGCACTAGGCCTGTTTCACTGGGCAAGTTCTAGAACCCCTTTTAGATATTCCAGTCAGTTATAGGCTGAAGACGGGCTTAAAAGTTTTCTGTAATCATATTTTACAACATTCCTTTCTATCCCACTCAGGTGTCTATTTTACAATAGTAGGCAAGGGAAACTAATATTCATAAGGCAGTCAAGGATTTTAGTATTATTTCCCCTCTTCAAGCTATACCTAGATCCCTGTATCCCAGAGCCCTGTTGTTCCAAGGTTGAGCATGCATCACTATTTACCTCTGTCCCACTTAGGCCATACAAACCTGTCTCAGTGTTCCCCTACCTATCTTGTTCTTCCGCCTCCTCCCCCTTCTTGTATTGCCCTCCCCAACACCTGAACTAAAGCCCCCACCCTAACCCCACTGTTGTGGTTACCTTATATTCTATTAACTTTTCCCCCATTTAAGACAGTATTTTATCCTGTAATCTACCTGACCTTCCCACCACTTGGATCTCTGTTCTTCTGTGTTTACCTTCTTTCACCTTGTAATTGTTTTCATCATAGACTGACCTAGATCCTCTGTTCTTATGTACTGCTTTCAGGATCCTGTCCTTGTCTTTGATTTTGGAGAGCTTGATTATTTTATGTCTTGGTGATTTTTTAGGGTCTATCCTTCCTGGTGTGGCGCCGTGGGTTAACATGCTAGACTGCAAAGCCATTTGAATTGCAAGGTTGGCGGTTCAAGCTCACCAACTGCTCCTTGGAAACCCTATACAGGGTTGCTATGGGTTGGAACCCACTCGATGGCACTTCACAACAACAACAACAATCCTTCCTGGGGTTCGTTGAGCTTCTTGAATGCTTATCTTTTCACTTTTCAGGATGTTAGGAAAATTTTCTTCCAGAAGTTTTTCAACGCTCTCCTCTGTGGACTTGTGTGATTCTTTCTGTTCCAGAATGCTGGTAATTCTTAAGTTATTCCTCTTCATGTTTTTCAACATGAATCTTAGGCCACCTTCAGATTTTTTTTTTTCTTTTTTGTATTTGCTCTTCTATTTTAGTAGTGTTGAGAGATTTATCTTCTAGCTCACTAGTTCTGGCTTCTATCTCTTCAATTCTACTCCTTTGCCCTTTCAGTGTATTTACCATTTCTGATATTCTATTATTAATCATTTGGACCTCTTTCTGTAGGTTTTGAATTGTATCCAATGCTGTATCTTTCTTATTTG
>NW_006423542.1:0-1411 GCF_000296735.1 Chrysochloris asiatica | reverse complement strand
GTTGGTTCTTTTGGCAGCCCATGGCACTTTCAATATTCTCCTCCAACACCATAACTCAAAAGCATCAATTCTTCTACAGTCTTCCTTATTCACTGTTCAGCTTTGACTTGCATAAGAGGTTATTGAAAATACTATGGCTTGGGTCAGGAACACCTTAGTCCTCAAGCTGACATCTTTTGTTTTCTTTACATTGAGTTATAATCCATACCGAAGGTGGTGCTCTGTGTTCTTCATTAGTAAATGTTTTAAGTCTTCTTCACTTTCAGCAAGCAAGTTTGTAGTATCTGTATATTGCAGGTTGTTAATGAGTCTTCCTCCAGTCCTGATGCCACGGTTTTCTTCATGTAACCCAGCTTCTCAGATTATTTGCAGAGCATACAGGTTGATTAAGTATGGTGAAAGAATACAACTTTGTTGCAGACCTTTCTTAATTTTAAACCATTCAGTGTTCCCATATTCTGTTCGAACAACTGCCTCTTGGTCCAGGTACAGATTCCTCATGAGCACAATTAAGTGTTTCGGAATACTCATAGCTTGTCATGATCCATACAATCGAAGGCCTTTGCATAGTCAATAAAGCACAGGTAAATATCTTTCTGATATTCTCTGCTTTCAGCCAAGATCCATCAGACAATAGCAATGATACCTCTCATTCCATGGCCTCTTCTGAATCTGGCTTGAACCTCTGGAAGTTCTCTGTCAAAGTATGATTGTAGCCATTTCTGTATTACCTTTACTCACATGGGATATCAAAGAGATTGTCCAATGATTTCCACATTCCATTGGATTCACCTCTCTTTGGAATGGGCACAAATATGGATCTCTTCCAATCAGTTGGCCAGATAGTTGTCTTACAAATTTCTTGGCATAGATGAGTGAGGGCCTCCTGTGCCACCTCACTTTCTTGAAAGATTTCAGTTTTTATTCCATCAGTGCCTTGTTCTTTGCCAATTCCTTCAATGCACCTTGGACTTCCTCCCTGAGTATCATTGGCTCTTGATCATATGCTACCTCTTGAAATGCTTGAACATGAACCATTTCCTTTTGGTACAGTAACTCTGTATTCCTTCCATCTTCTCTTGATGTTTTCTGCATCATTCAATAATTTGCCCAGAGAATCTTTCAGTAACAAAAGTTGAGGCTTGCGTTTTTTCTTCAGTTTTCCCAGCTTGAGAAATGCTGAGCATGTTCTTCCTTTTTGGTTTTCTGATTCCAGATCTTCGCACATTTTGTTGTAATATTTGGCTTTATCTATACGAGCTGATCTTTGAAATTTTCTGTTCAGCTCTTGGACCTCCTCATTTCTTCCATTTGCTTTAGCATCTCTACGTTGGAGAGCAAGTTTCAGTGTCTCTTCTGACATTCATTTTGACCTTTTCCTTCTTTCTTTCCTTCTTAATGATTTTTTGCT
>NW_006423541.1:0-1387 GCF_000296735.1 Chrysochloris asiatica | reverse complement strand
CTACTAGACCTCATTGGAAGATTCAGCAAAGTGGCAGGATATAAGATCAACATACAAAAATCAGCTGGATTCCTCTATACCAGTAACAACAGTGTTGAGAGGGACATTAGGAAAGCAATACCACTTATAATAGCAAAACCACTTTCATCCAAAGGATGAAATAACTAGAGAAGAAAAGCACCTATACAAAGAAAACTACAAAGCACTACTACAAGAAACCAAGGACTTACAAAAGTGGAAAATATACCATGTTCTTGGATAGGAAGACTTAACATCAGGAACATGTCAATACTGCCCAAAGCAATTTACACATATAATGCAATCCCAATCCAGATTCCAATGATATTCTTCAAAGAGATGGAAAAAACATTTACAAACTTTATATGGAAAGGAAAGAGACCCAGGATAAGCAAAGTACTACTTAAGAAGAAGAATAAGGTTGGAAACTTCTCACTCACTGATTTCAAAATTTACTACTTAGCTACATTGGTCAAAACAGCCTGGTACTGGTACAATGAAAGATACATCATTGATCAATGGAACAGAATCGAGAATCCAGAAATTACCCTATTCACAGACAACCAACTGATTTTCAACAAAGTGCCTAAGTATATTGCATGGGGAGGAGAGAATCTCTTCAAAAGATGGTGCTGGCAGAACTGGAAAACAATATGCAAATGATTGAAACAATACCTTTATCTCATGTTGTATAGAAAACCCAACTCAGCATGGATTAAAAACTTAATGTGAATCCCAGAATTAAGAAGGCCATCAATGAAATAATAGCAACAAATATGAGGGCTCTAATACAGGGCATACACAGACCACCAAACATTTTGAAAATTGCACAAACAAAAGTAGACAAAATTGATGATTGGGATATAATAAAAATTAAAATCTTGTGTGCATCAAAAGACTTCACCAAAAGAGTAAAAAGGGAACCCACAGAATGGGAAAATATATTTTACAATGACACATCAGACAAGGAACTAATTTCTAAGATATATAGGAAACTACAACAAGAAAAAGACAAATATTCCTTTTAAAAAATGGACACAGAACATAAACATATACTTCATCCAAGAGGAGATCCAGGCAGCCAACAAACATATGAAGAAACATTCACGATCACTAGCCATTAGAGAGATGCAAATAAAAACAACAATGAGATATCATCTCACACCAGCAATAACAGCAAAGATCAATAAAGTAGTGGACAATAAATTCTGGTGAGGATGCAGAGAAGCTGGGACCCTCCTACATTGCTGGTGGGATTGCAAAATGGTCTTATCACGCTGGAAAACAATATGGCGCTTCCTCAGAAGGTTGAAAATTGTGATACCTTATGATCCAGCAATTCCTCTATTAGGTATTTACCCACAAGAAA
>NW_006423540.1:0-1461 GCF_000296735.1 Chrysochloris asiatica | reverse complement strand
CATATAGTACCCATTTGACCTAGCTTCAATGGCTGGATGATCAGAACTCAACTAGAGGAAGGAAAAAGAGTGTAATCCACCACAATTTGATGAACTTGACCTATATTTATGGATGTAGTAGTTAAAAAGAGGGAACGAATCTTTATAGCAAGGATCATTCCCACCCCTTCTGTACACAGGGTTGACAGGGATGGGCAACTTAGACATTGGTACCCAAAATGGGGGGCGGGGGCTACAAAGGCACAAAGTGACTGGCTTACAAGTTTTCAAGAGGGAGCTTAGTTTCAGAGGGTGCGGGGGAAGGTAGAATCTCCACTGAGTGGTTTCCAACCTGTCTAGATGAGGCTGATGAAAGGAGATGGGGATAAGTCTCTTGTGGTTCAATAGTGAGATAATTGCGATCAGGACTTATTGTGAATGTATTGCAAATGTAAAGGTAGACGTTTTGTAACAAAAGGAGGAGAGTGGCTGATTTTGTAGTCCAGAAGTGGAGGACCCTGAGACCGTCAAGGGAGAGTAGCCCAGTGCGGGACCCTATCCAGAGAAGTAGCGACGCCAGAGATGGAGGTAGAGATGATGAAGAGGTAATGGAAGCAATTGTTGTTGAATGATGATGCATGGAGGGGATTGTAATCATTGCAATGAAACGAAATACAGTAGGATGAATGTAAAGCTAACGTTCCCCCATGTAAATTATCATTCAATTCACAATAAAAAATTATTAAATTAAAAAAACACACAACAGTAATTTTTGAGGATAGAAAAGATGAGAACAGATATATGCAAACCCGTGTTCATTTCAGCACTATTAGCAGTAGCCAAATGAAGGAAACAACCTAAGTGCCCGTGAATTATTGGATGGAAAAACAAAATGTGGCACAAACATACAATGGAATGATTTATGCAGTCATAAAGAATGATGAGTTTCTAAAATGGCTTAGAATAAGGATTAACCTAGAGAACATTATGCTGAGTCAACAAAGCTCACCACAAAAGGGCAAATAGTGTATGATCTTACTTTTATAAAATGACAAGCACAGCTATACAGAGAGACCAACATTGGTTGGTGGGTACCAAGGGGGAGGTTGGGGTGGGAATTCATTCTATAAACAGTTGTTGTTGTTGTTGTTGTTGTTGTTGTTGTTGTTGTTGTGAAGTGCCATCAAGTCGGTTCTGACCCATAGCCACCCTGAATAGGGTTTCCGAGGAGCAGCTGATGAGCTTGAACTGCTGACCTTGCAGTTCAAATGGCTTTGCAGTCTCTATAAACGGTAGTCACTTTTTATTTTAAGGTGAAAAAAAAGATAACACCAAACATGGAAAGTATGCACAGTTTACCATGATAAATATCACTAGGTTGTACACCTAGTGTACCACTCATCTGTCTGTCGTGCTGTGGTGGTCTGAGTTGCTGTGATTCTGAGGGCTATGCCACCGGTGTTTTAAATAACCAGCAGGGTC
>NW_006423539.1:0-1410 GCF_000296735.1 Chrysochloris asiatica | reverse complement strand
ATGCATAAAAAGCAACAGAAAATTTCTGTTTATGTCAAGAAACAAGGTACAGTAGCTGAAACGAATGACCTAGAGGTTGACCTAGAATTCCCATTAGAAGGAATGCAAGCTTTGGAACTGCCTGATAAGGAATTCAGAAGAATGATATTGAAGTGCATCCAAATGTTTCACAAAAAAGTTGAGGAAAATAAGGATGAAGTCAGGAAAATGCTACAGGAGCAATCAAATAAGACAGAAATAGCACTGAAAAACATTCAAAGCCTAAAAAAAGGTCCAAGTGATTAATAATAAAATATTATTAATGGACAAGTCACAGAAGGGAAAAGAAGAGGTAGAATTGAAGAGATGGAAACCAGAACCAGTGATCTGGAAGACAAATCTGTAAATACTGCTTAAATAGAAGAACAAGCAGAAAAGAAGGATAGAAAAATCTGAAGAAAATCTAAGATTCATGTGGGTCAACATGAAGAGGAATAACTTGAGAATTATTGGTATTCTGTAACAGAAAGAATCACCAAAGACCATAGAGGAGATCATTGAAGATCTGATAGAAGAAAATTTCCCTAACATCCTGAAAAATTAAAAGATAAACATTCAAGAAGCTCAACGAACCCTAAGAAGGAATGACTGCAAAATAAAATCACCTAGACATATCATAATAAAGCTCTCTAAAATCAAAGACAAGTAGTGAATCCTGAAAGCAGCTAGGGAAAAGAGAAGCAATACTTACAAGGCAAGCAAATAACATTAAGCTCTGATCCCTCAGCCCAAGTAAGAGCTATCATCAATTCTACAAAAATTATCCCAGAATATAGAATAGGATGGAAAGCTTCCTAATACATTAAATAAAGCAAGCATAACTTTCATATCAAAACCAGGGAAGGAAGTTACTAAAAGTGAAAAAGACCAATAGACTTCATGAACATAGATCAAAACATTCTCAAAAACAAACAAACAAACAAACAAAAACGCTAGGCAATAGAATTCCACAGCACATCAAAAAAAATAATAATAATACCTCATGACCAAGGGGGATTCATATCAAGAATGCTTGACTATTAGAAAACAATCAATGCAATCCACCATATAAATAAAAATAAGTAAGTAAAAAGAACCACATGTTCATAGTGATTGATGCAGAAAAGGGATTTTACAAAATCCAATATCCATTCCTGATAAAAATACTCGACAAAATAGGAGTTGAAGGGAAATACCTCAACATAATTAAGAGCATATAGACAAAGCCAACAGCCAACATCACTCTTAATGGAGAGAAACTGAAGCAGACAAGAATGCTCTTTATCACCACTCCTATTCAATATTGTCTTGGAAGTCTTAGCCAGAGCTATAAGACAAGATAGGGAGGGACATTAAAGACACCCAAATTGGCAAAGAAGAACTAAAACTCTC
>NW_006423538.1:0-1461 GCF_000296735.1 Chrysochloris asiatica | reverse complement strand
ATCCCTTTCAGAACCATTGATAGTGGTAGCTGGGCACCAGCTAATTCTGGTCTCAAGAGTTCTGGAAAGTGATGGTCACAATGACATCCATTTTTGTCTTTTCTTTCTTTCCTGTCTTTCCAATGACCTTTTGCGTTCTTCATATATGATGTTCTGGATGCCATCCCAGAACTCCTCTGGTCTTGGACCATTAATGTCCAATGAGTCAAATCCGTTCTTGGAATGGTCTCTATATTTTAGCAGAACATACTTATGATTGGATTTCAGCTCTCGTGCATTTGTTTTGATTTTCTTCAGCCTGAACTTGCATATGAGCAACTGATGGTGTGTTCCACAGTTGGCTCCTGGTTTTGTTTTGGCTGATGATGTGGAGTTTGTTTCTTCTCACAAATAAGGTCAATTTGATTCCTGTGTATTCTATTTGGTGAGGTCCATGTGCAGAGTCACAGTTCATATTGTTGAGAAAAGATATTTGCGATGAAGGGGTCATTGGTCTTGAAAATTTCTATCATCTGATTATCAGCATTGTTTCTATCACCAAGGTCATAATTTGCAACTACTTATCCCTCTTCTTGTTTTCAACTTTTGCATTCTAATCACCAGTCATTATCTATGCATCTTGATCGCTTGTTTGATCAAGTTCAGGTTGAAGGCACTGGTATAATTATTCAATTTCTTCATCATTGACCTTGATGTGTAGTGTATAAATATAAATAATAGTTTTATTAACTGGTCTTCCTTGAAGGCATTATAGATACCATCCTATGATTGCATTGCACTTCAAAATAGATCTTAAAATGTGCTTTTTTCACAATGAATGTGATAACGGCTTTTCTTTAACTTGTCATTTTTGGCATAATAAACCACTTGTTTTATTGTTGTTGTTGTTGCTGTTGTTAAGTGCAGTTGAGTCAGTTCTGACTCATAGCAACCCTGTATAGGGTTTCCAAGGAAAGGCTTATGAGTTTGAACTGTGACTTTGTTGTTAGAATACTAGTGATTATCCTACAGTGAAATAGCAGGGCACTCTTCTGCCAGTTTGCCGTACTGTGGTGGCTTGTGAGTTGCTGTGATTCTGAAAGTTGTGCCACCGGTATTTTAAATACCAACAGGGTCACCCATGGTGGACAGGTTTCAGACGAGGTTCCAGATGAAGACAGCTTAGGAAGAAGGAGTGATGAACTACTTCCAAATATTTAGTCACTGAAAACCTTATGAATGGCAGAGAAACACTGTCAGATGTAGTTCCAGAAAATGAGCCCCTCAGGTAGGAAGGCACTCAAACTGGAACTGGGGAAGAGCTGCCTCCTCAAAATAGAGTTGACAATGATGACGCAAATGGAGGAAAGCCTGTGGGAGAAAAGCCCTCGGGACCTTCATTTCCTGATGGGGCACAATTCAAAATGAAGAGAAGCAGCTGTAGACATCCATTAATAATCAGAACATGGAATGTACGAAGTA
>NW_006423537.1:0-1428 GCF_000296735.1 Chrysochloris asiatica | reverse complement strand
CCCACTGAATAGTTTTCATCTTGTCTAGATGGGTCTGGTGAAAAGAGATGGGGATAAGATTCATATGATTCAATAGTGAATAATTGTTATCATGACTAATTGAGACCGTCACAATTGTAAAGACAGAAGCTTTTTTAACAAAAACAGGAGAGTGGTTAATCTTACAGTCCAGAAGCAGAGGATCCTAGGACCATCAAAGGAGAAGAGCACAAGTAGAATGCAGGACCTCATCCAGAGAAGCAGCGACGCCAGAAATAAGGACATGGAGAGAGGTTAACAGCTGAGGCCTCTAGATTCACGGGAAGAGAGGGACTAAGAGCTGGTGGCCAGGAGGCCGACTTGCAGAATGTGCCCTTTGGAGGTGTAAATTATTATATATGCCTACGTGTTGAAAAAAAAAAAAAATTATAGACTGCAAAAAGTGCCATTAAAGGTACTAAAATATAAAAGTTTCTTCTCTAAAAATGCTCTATTATTTATAAAACATAATAGGAGCAATGGTGATAAAAGAATAAATATAAACTCACAAGTCTTTTTAAATGGTAAAACATATTCCAAAAATTAGCATTTTAAACTCCACCACAAAAGTAAGTTATACTTAAAAAAAAAATTAAGGATCAAAGATACAAACAAGGGAAAATTGGAATATACTTACTTAATGGGCTATATTGGCCAAGAGAACTATACTGGCTAAGAGTAGATCTCACTCGTCTTGATGTTGGTGATGAGCTGAGATAACCCATATTGCGATGATAGTCCATCAGTTGTTCTGAGCGTTTCATACCAACTGTTGGCTTCACAGCTTCAAGTCTTTTCAATAAAGCCTTCAATAAAAACAATCAATTTGAAAATCATTGTTAGATAAACAGCAATAGTTTTTAAAAAGGCAAATACTTTCTAGAGTCAGAAATGTGTGAAATAATGTATAAAATTACTCCTGATATGTATGTTTAAGAAAATCAAATAATATAAGGGGCTTCAAAAAGTTGTTAAGACAAATTCCATTTTTAAACAAAACTTTGTGAAGCCCCTTCATATAGTTTCATAAAAATATTTAAGGTCTTTCTTCTATCCTATAACTAACCGATGGCACATAACAACCACAAAATAGCTAACCAGGTGGGAGCTTGGTGGCTGTATACAATCAGCACTGGTTTCCGCAGTTTGAGCCTGCCAGCTGCTCCACAGGAGAAAGATGGGGCTTTCTGCTCTCGCAAAGATTTAAAGCCTTGGAAACCCTGTATAGGGTTACTGAATCAGAACCGACATGATGGTACATAACAACAATAGCTAACTAGGAGTCCTGGTGTGGTTCTGCAGGATAAGCAATGGACTGCTAACTTCAAGGTGAAAGGTTCAAAACCACTAGCTGCTCCTCAGAAACCCTATACTGCGTTGCTATGAATCAGAACCAACTTGATGGCACTT
>NW_006423536.1:0-1462 GCF_000296735.1 Chrysochloris asiatica | reverse complement strand
GATTATTTGCTCAGCATACAGGGTGAATAAGTATGGTGAAGGAATACAACCTTATGAGAGCAGACATCCTCATGTTTCTTCCATGGAGTGGCTGGTGGACTTGAACTGCTGACCTTGTGGTTATCAGTACAATGCGTAAGCCACCACACTACTAGCAGTATCAAAATCAACTTGCTTATCCTAATATGAGAGCTAAAGTGCTTTGGGTATACTGACCCAGGTCTGCATGTAACTTTGTTACTATTTGGGAGCAGGGTACTCCCAAAACACTCACATGTTGATTAGGGGTTAACTCTAGAGTTCAAGAAGCTAAGGCAAGTGGAAATAAGCAAGTTGTCACCTACATTACTGGAAAGAATGTAATGTGGGTGAAGATTTCTGGAAGAAATTTTGGCAAAACTCTTTAAAAATATAGATCTTCTTTGCTCTAGTAATTCAAATCTCAAAATTTGTCTTACGGAAGTAAGTAAAAACTGTAATTTCCAGAATATTCAAAGAGATATTCACAGTAATCACAAAAAGACAAGAAATAAATAGTCTAAAAAGGAGAATGATTTTAAAGTGAGTGCAATGGGACTAGGATATCAGGTGGAAGGAGAACAGTGAAAATGACCTGGATGAACGTAATGATATATTTTTACGTAGAAATTAAAAACTCGAAAATTAGAATTGCAGTATGATAAACAATGAAGTCCTGGTATGGTGCTGTAGGATAAGGTCAGTTTGAACTGAAGGCAGCAGTTCAAGCTCACCAGCTGCTCCTCAGAAACCCTATATAGGGTTGCTATGAGTCAGAACCAACTCAACTGTACTTAAAAACAACAAAAACATACAAATTGCATATACAGATCACATGTTAAATGTGATTATCTTTAAGTTACAAAGTTATGAGCAATATTTTCTTCATTTTTCTGCTTATAGTTATTTTCTTTTTCTTTTACCTTCACAATGATGCCTTAGTTATCTAGTGCTACTATAACAGAAATACACACATGGATGCTTAACAAAAGGAATTTATACTCTCACACGTTAGGAGGCTACAAGGCTGAAGTAAGGGCCCCAGCTCTAGGGAAAGACTTTCTCTGTGTGTGTATCAGCTTTGGAGGAAGGTCCTTGTCTCCTTTCAACATCTATGGGCCCAGGGTTCCTTGGGAATTTCCATGTGTCTTGGCATCAATCTTTACCTGGAGCAAGAAGCTTCCCAGTTCAGGGACCCCAGGTTTCTTTCTTGGTATTGTTAGGTATCTCTCTTCTCTATTCACTCTTCCCTCCTTTTATCAAACTGCACCCCAGGAAACTCCCATTGCACTGGACCAGTTCCATGAATTCATTAAGGATATTGCATCCCATTCTAACTCCTTTACATCCAATCAGATCACATCATGGGAACAAAGACATCATTGCATAACTGCCAAACCACTGAAAATCATGCCCTGTCAAACTGACACGGGGGCGGGGGGGG
>NW_006423535.1:0-1405 GCF_000296735.1 Chrysochloris asiatica | reverse complement strand
GAAGTGACTAGCTTACAAGGTTTCAAGAGCAAGTTTAGTTTAAGAGCATGGGGGGAAAGGAAGAGTCCCCACTAAATAACTGTCATCTTGTCTAGATTGGTCTGGCGAAAAGAGATGGGGATAAGATTCATAAGATTCAACAGTGAATAATTGTTATCATGACTAATTACGACTGTCACAATTGTAAAGGTAGAAGTTTTGTAACAAAAAAAGGGGAGTGGCTACTCTTACAGTTCAGAAACAGAGGACCCTAGGACCATCAAGAGAGGAACACACAAGCAGAATGTGTGAGCTTATCCAGAGAAGCAGCAGCACTAGAGATGGAGGCAGGGAAATGGGCAGTGGCTGAGGACTCTAGATTCATGGACTAAGAAGAGAGGGACTAAGAGCTGGTGGTCAGGAGGCAGACTTGCAGAATGTGCCCTTTGGAAATGTAAATTATTATATTTGCCTGAGTGGTTTGTTTGTTTGTTTGTTTTTAATAAAGCTAAAGTAGATATAGAGAAATACTGTTTACTGATGGTACAAGGAGGGGATTATAATCAATGTAATGAAAGAAGGTGTATGATTTGTTGAATGTAAAACTGATTATATGACCTGTAAACTTTCACTCAATCCACAATAAAATCCTTAAAAGAAAAAAAAAAGTTCATGGAAAAATGGAATAGAAAGATAATGGATTTTTCCACTAACTTTTTGAAGCCCCCTTGTATATCTTCCTGTGATCAAATAATCAATTAGTGCATCTCTGTTGCAATAATTTATTACTTTGGTGGAGGAAAGTCAAAGCAAGAAGAAACTTTAAAACTTTTAAAGTGTTCTCAAACAAATCCTCAGATTGGGCCCAGCAAGCCTGACAGGTCCAAGCCTTGATGTGAAAGCCCTATCATGAACATATATTGAGAAACAGACATTTTCCTCCATTGGGTCATTCCCCCCCGCCCCGCCCCCCGAGAACTCAGAGAGTTCATCAGTTGTTGAGAAAAGTAATTGTTGGTATCTCCATTATACAGACGGAAAAGATGTCAAAACTGTTTTTTCCATTTTAGAACAAACATTTAAACAAAACAATGACAACAATAACAAAAATCCATTTTTCCAAGACTATTCTGTATGTTGTTCTAACAATTTTCTATTAAAAAAAAAAAAAAATCTTACTGACCACAACAGAACATTGTCTGACTCACTTGTTTTGGATTTGTCAAAGTAGGGATCAATTATCCCTTCTTGTTCTTCTGTTTTGTTTATTTATAACTTACTACTCTCTAGTCTCTTTCTCTTTTACTCATTTCTCTCCTTAATTGAGTTTAAATCTTTTTCTTTATTTCTTATTTAATTTACTTTCCCTCTTTTCTCTCTTCGATTTCTGTGTTCTTTTTCTAGATGCTGTCTGGTTTTGTTTTTA
>NW_006423534.1:0-1462 GCF_000296735.1 Chrysochloris asiatica | reverse complement strand
TTCTTGTTCACATGCTACCTCCTGAAATTATTAAACATTGATCAATTCTTTTTGATATAGTGATTCTTTGTATTCCTTCCATCTTCTTTTGATGATTCCCGCCTCATTCAATATTTTACCCATAGATTCCTTCAATATTGCATTCCAAGACTTGAATTTTTTGTTGTTGTTGTTCTTTCAACTTCAGACATGTGTACTATCTTCTTCACTTTTGGTCTGCTAACTCCACGTTTTGTACATTTCACTATACTACTTTACTTAGTCATCTTGAGCTACCATTTGAAATCTTCTGCTCAGCTCTTTTACGTCATCATTTCTTCTTTTGCTATACCTAGTTCATAATCTCTTCTGCCATACATTAAAGTTTTTTCATCTTTGGTATCTTTTTAATAACCTTTGGTTTCTTCATGTATGATATGTCATTCCACAACTTGTGTGGTCTTAGGTCATTAGTGTTCAATGTATAAAACTTGTTCTTCAGATGGTTGGATGTACTCAAGGTCATATTTTGGCTCTCATGGATTTGTTGTTAATTTTCTTCGGCTTCCAGTTGAACTTGCATATGAGCAACTGATGATCTGTTCTGCAGCCATGACCTTTGAACTGATGATATTGAACTTCTCCATCCTTTCTTTTTACAGAGGTAGTCAATCTGACTCCTGTGTATTCCACTTGGCAAGGTCCGTGTGTATAGTCACTATAGTGTAATCAATTATTCACTATTGCTCTTCTAGCCAAAGTCTTTGTTACTCTCACCAAATTACCAGGTTGTTGTTATTGTTATGTGCTGTTGAGTCTGTCCTGACTCACCCTGTTTTGGTTTCCCAAGAGCAGCTGGTAGGTTTGAATCACCAACCTTGAGATCAGCAGTCCAGTGCTTATTTTACAGCATCACATCATGACCCCCTAAATGACTGGGTTGTTGTCGTCAAGTGTTGTCAAGTCAGGTCCAACTCATAGCGTCCCTGAATAGGGTTTCCAAGGAATGGCTGGTGGGTTTGAACTGGCGACCTTGTGGTTAGCAGTCCAATGCTTATTCTATAGCATCACACCAGGACTATGTAAATGTGAGGTGCTTATGGACTACCAAGGGGATTGGATAGCTTGTTAATGATATAATGTCTACCATAGATGACTGTGCTGATATTTGAAATGCTGTTGGCATAGCTTCCAGAATCACAGCAACAAAGAAAGACACCAAAGTACAACAAAATGACTGACGAGTGGTAGAGTAATAACAATGCTGTTGTTGTTCAGTGCCGTTGAGTTGGCTCCGATTCATAGCGACCCTGTTTAGGGTTTCTGAGGAGTGGCTGGTGGGCTTCAACTGCTAACCTTGTGAGTAGCAGTTCACTGCTAATCCTACAGTGCCATACCAGGACTTCTGATCAATATTAGTGTGGTGTAAATTATTTGGAATTTTTTTTTTAATTATCTAATAGTAAAAAAGTGTAGTGGTTAC
>NW_006423533.1:0-1462 GCF_000296735.1 Chrysochloris asiatica | reverse complement strand
CAGATGCACCTTAGTCCTCAAGCTGACATCTTTGCTCTTCAACACTTTAAAAAGTTCTTGTGCAGCAGATTTGCCTAACGCAATACGTCATTTGATTTTTTGACTACTGCTTCCTTCTGATAGATGTAGAAAATTTGATTTATCTGTATTTCATGTGAGGTCCAGTTATCTTTTATGCTGTTTAAAAAAGATATTTGCAAGCAGCTCTCTTCCCCATTTAACAGGCAGGAGAATATTGAAAGTGCCATGGACTGCCCATAGAATCAACAGATCTGTGTTGGAAGAAGTGCAGCCAAAGTGCTCCTTGGAGGCCAAGATGGCCAAACTTCATCTCTCATACTTCAGACATATTGTCAGGAGGGACCAGTCGCTGGAGAAGGATATCATGTTTGGTAAATTGGAGGATCAGAGAAAAAGAGGAAGACCTCCAACGAGATGGATTGGCCAAGTGGCAGCATTGATGGACTCAAGCATGGCAACAGTAGCGAGGTTGGCCCAGGATCTTGCAATGTTTCATTCAGCTGTGCTTAAGGTCACTATGAGTCAGTACTGAATCGATGGCACCTAACAACAACAACAGCAACAACCCTCCAGGACAGAGAGACAAAAAATTTCTATTGCTATAAGCCACCCAATTTGTGGTATTTTATTAAGATGACCCTAGGAAATTAATGCAGCTGTTATACCAAGTGGTTGGCCAGGCAGCAGTATCAAGTCTTTGTTGCATTACCCTAGACTGGAAGGAGTTACCTCTCCCTAGCTGTTAATATCGGAGCACACTTTCTTCGTTAAGTGAGCACCTACAAGAGCTCCTCACAAGCTGTCCTAGACACAGAGCTGCTAGTCAGGCTGTGGAGCAGCTTTCGTTCTCCAGAAGCAGATGCTAAGAAGATATTTTGGGCTGCAGATATTTATATAGGACATACCTGTTAAAGGAAGAGGAAAGAAGTTACTGATGTCAGGCTGCAAAGCAGGGTTGATTATGCTTTGGCTACACTGTCAGTGGTGCCTGGGGCAAGTGCGGCTCATCAGAAGTGTCCTGATTCCTTTTTACCAGATGTAGGTTGTTCTGTTAGGAACATGGCCTTTGGTGAGGCAGGGTTCTCTGCAATTGAAGCAGACCCTGGGGTTTTCTGGTGGGGACAGTCTGTTGGCCACTGGGCAATAATGTCTTTGAAAGGTAGGTAGGTATCACATCTTTGTCTGCCACATATTGTGTCTTGATGGGATTAGGGATGTCTTTTTGTACTTTTTATTGGGATGATCTTTTATTGGGATTGTGTTGATGGGATGAAGGATGTCTTTTTTTGTACTTGATGGGATTATCTTTGGATGTCTTTTTGTACTTTTTATTCATGCCCTAGGCATGCAACAGCTCCAGCCAAAATCCAGGCACTAAACTAGGACATATTGTCCGGAGGGAACAGTTGCTGGGAAGGATGTCATGCTGGGTAAGGTGGAG
>NW_006423532.1:0-1447 GCF_000296735.1 Chrysochloris asiatica | reverse complement strand
AGCAATGAAAGGTGAACTAAATGTGGCTACTCACAATACAGATGAACTATATCTTGCTGTTGGTAAGCACTGCGGAGTTCGTTCTGACTCAGAGTGACCCTGTGTAGCGTTTCCAAGGAACAACTAGTGAGCTTGAACAGCTGACCTTGCGGTTCAAACTGACCTTACATTCTAGTGCTTATCCTACAATGCCACGCACCAGGACTCCTATAATTTGTTGTTGTTGTTAAGTGCCATCGAGTTGGTTGCGACTCATAGTGACCCTGTATAGGGTTTCTGAGGAGTAACTGGTGAGCTTGAACCGCCAACCTTGCAGTTCAAATAAATGGCTTAGCAGTCCAGCACATTAATCCACAGTGCCACACCAGGACTCCTATAACTTAGGGGGCTTCAAAAAGTTTGTAAAAAAATGGAATTGAAACTTTCTAGAGCCCTCTTGTGTGTGTGTTTGTGTATATATGTATATGGCGCTATAGGGTAAGCACCAGACCACAAGGTTGGCTTGAATCACAAGGTCAGAACATATATATATATATATATAGCTTTGGATTACTGCACTGGACTGCAAACTCAGTTTGATCCACAACTCACCAGTCACTCCTCGGAAACCCTATATAGGGTCACTATGGAACCTACTCTACGGCACTTAACAACATTTGTTGTTGTTATGTGCTGTGGAGTCAGTTCCGACTCATAGCAACCCTGTACAGAGTTTCCGAGGCTGTAAATCTTTATGGAAGCAGAAAGCCTCATCTTTCTTCTGTGGAACAGCTGGAAGTTTCGAGCTGCTGACTGTGAGGTTACCAGCTCAATTTGAAACCACTATGCTACCAGAGCGGATATATATACATATATACATATATATATAAGAATGTCACAAAGTTCATGCAAAAATAGAAGTAAAAGATTTAAAGGATAATGGAATCCCCCTCCAAGACTGAAACTCAAAAGGAACACATGAGCAGGCATGTAAGTTTGCTGTTGACAACACTGGTCTACTGGTGAGTGGAAGACGGGGAAAGGCAGCAATGAAGAAATGGGCTGAGTTCAACCACGTTCACAGCAATGAAACGATGGTGTAAAGCTGATATTCTCCCATGTAAACTATCACTCAGTTCACAATAAAAACTTATTTAAAAAAAAGATAATAGAATTTGTCCATTAACTTTTTGAAGCTCTCTCATATTTATAAACATGATATCATATATGGTATATACATCATACAACCTTGCTTGCTGAAAGTGAACAGGACTTAAAACATCATACAACCTTGCTTGCTGAAAGTGAACAGGACTTAAAACATTTACTGATGAAGCTCAAAGAGCACAGCCTTTGGTATGGATTACATCTCAATTCAAGAAAACAAAAATCCTCACCACTGGACCAATAAACAACATTCTTATCAATGGAGAAAAGATTGAAGTTGTCAAGGATTTCATTCTTCTTG
>NW_006423531.1:0-1463 GCF_000296735.1 Chrysochloris asiatica | reverse complement strand
CCTGCAGTACTTTCCTTACTTCTTCCTTATTTTCCTCGACCACTTTTCAGAGTATTTGAATTTGTTTCCATATCATTCTTCTGAATTCCCTCTCAGGCATATCCAGAACCCACTCCTCCTCCTCTATAAAGCTTTTGTCTGTCTCCAGCTCATTTGTATCTGCTGGCCTCTTCTGCTTTTGGAAGTGTTTTGATAATGTTAATTGTTTCTTGTTGGGCATTATTGTTCTTGTTTTATTGTAATTATTATTAATATGATCAGAAGATAGGCATCTCTTGCTGTCTGTGCCATCTGGTTGCCATGGCAAACCGGAAATCATACATTGTTTTAAATTAACCATCTTGCTATCTATCTTAATTATTCTTCATTCCTTTCTCTTATTTTTTCAGTAGCTAATTCATTATTCTTTCGCATTTCATTTTATCTACTGATTAGTATAAGGAGCTCTGGTAGTGTAGTGGTTATGAGTTAGTTACTAAACATCAAGGTTAGTAGTTTGAAACTACCAGCTGATTCACGAAAGAAAGATGAAGCTTTCTGCTCCTACACAGCCTTGGGAAATACCATACAGGGTCACTATGAGTCACAACTGACCCTACGGCACATAAACACCACTACCACCACAACCCCATTACTGTGGTAGCATGGTGGCTCTGTAGGATAAGTTCTGGACAGCAACCACAAGGTTTGAGCTCAGCAGCTGCACTGCCCTACAAAGTCGGAGACTTTACTCAGAAGCCCTATGCTGCTGTTGTTAAGTGCCATGGAGTTGGTTCTAACATATAGCAACCCTGTATAGGGTTCCTGAGAAGGAGCTGATGAGCTTGAAATGCCATCAGAACAAACTTGCCATCCAATGCATTAACCTGCAGTGCCACACCTGGACTCAGAAACTCTATACAGGGTGGCTATAAATTGGAACCAAATGCAAAGGACTTAATAACAACAATAATCCATTACTGTACTATAACTCTGTTTTGTTTGTTTTTAAATGTTTTATTGTGAATTATGTGATAGTTTACATGGTAGAACATTAGCTTTACATTCATTTTATCATAAATTGTTTCACTGTCATGGTTCCAATCCCCTCCATGCATCATCAACCAACCAAAGGGTACCCTGCAAGCCTGCCCGAGGTAGTTAGCACACAGCCCTTCTCCCTCTCTGTGTCTAGAGTCCTGAGTCACTCCATCTCTCCACATCATCATCATCTCTGTCTCCATCTCTGGCATCGCTGTTTCTCTTGATAGGGTCCCATACCTCTCTCTTCTCCCTTGATAGCCCCAGGGACCTCCACTCCTGGACTGCAAAGTCAATCACTGCTCTTCTTTTGCTACAAAATGTTTACCTTTACATTTCCAGCCCTCACAGTCAGTCCTGATAACAATTATTCACTATTTTACCACAAGAGACCTATCCCCATCTCCTTTCATTAGCCCCACCCAGACAGATTGGATACTACT
>NW_006423530.1:0-1463 GCF_000296735.1 Chrysochloris asiatica | reverse complement strand
AGAGATCAGCTCAAAAGGCTTTGGTGACTGTCCTTTGAGGAATTCCAAAGGAATGATCTAGGTTTTTCTTGAAGGATGCAGCACTATCATGGCACTTCAGTGAAATGTGAAAAGACATTTCCTCCCTTTTAATTTTCTAACTACAACTAAAGAAACTAAAGAAAAAAATTCTAGCCTTGAGTTGCAATACTGAAGATATTGGCAGTTTGAATCCACTAGCCCCTCTGTAGGAGAAAGATGAGACTTTCTGCTCCTGTAAAGATTTATAGGCTTGGAAGCCCTGAACAGAGTCACTGTGAGTAGGAACCAACTTGAAGACACACCACCACCACCATCACCATGTGCAAAATATTGAATGACACAGGAGGCAACAAAAGAAGATAGAAGGAATACACAAAATGACTGTACTAAAAAGAATTAGTCAATGTTCAACCATTTCAGGAGGTAGCATATGGTCAAGAACCAATGGTAGTGAAGGAAGAGGTTCAAGCTGCACTGAACGCACCAGTGAAAACAAGGTTCTAGGAATTGACAGAATACCAATGGAGATGCTTCAACAAAGAGATGCAGCAAAAGAAGCACTCACTTGTGCCTAGAAATTTGGAAGGCAACTACCTGATTGATTAATCAACTAGAAAGGGTCCATTCCTAAGAAAGGTAATCCAACAGAATGTGGGAGTTATTGAACAATATAATAAATATTATATGCAAATAAATTATACTGAAGATAATTTAAAAACTGTTGTACCAATACATCAACAGAGAGCTGCCAGAAATTCAAGCCCAATTCAGAAGAAGACATGGAATGAGGGATATCATTGTTGATGTCAGATGGATCTTGGCTGCAAACAGAGACTACCAGAAAGATGTCTACCTGTGTTTCATTGACTGTGCAAAGCCATTTGACTGTATGGATCATAACAAATTTTGGATAGCATTGTACAAAATGGGAATTCAAGAACCCATAATTGTGCTCTTAAGGAATATATATATATATATATAGAGAGAGAGAGAGAGATCAAGAAGAGGCATTTGTCATTGGAACAAAACAAAGGGACACTGCATGATTTAAAATCAGGAAGTGTGTTTCAGAGTTGAAGCCTTTCACCATACTTATTCAATTTGCATGCTGGACAAATAATCCAAGAAGCTGGACTATACGAAGAAGATTGTGCCAGTCAGATCAAAGGAAGACACATTAACAACCTGTGATATGCAGACAACATAACTTTGCTTACTGAAAGTGAAGAATAATTGAAGCAATTACTGATGATGATCAAAGAATGCAGTCTTCATATCAGACAAAGGACTGATTTCTAAAATATATAGGAAACTACAACACTTCTACAAGAAAAAGACAAATAACCTGATTAAAACATGGGCACAGGACATGAACAGACACTTCACCAAGGAAGACCTTCAGACAGCCAACAAATATATGACAAAATGTTCATGACCATTAG
>NW_006423529.1:0-1462 GCF_000296735.1 Chrysochloris asiatica | reverse complement strand
AGTTCAACACTTATCCTACAGCACCAGACCAGGACTCCTAGTGGACTGCAACTCAAGCAAATAAATCATAAACATCTATCGGGCACCTAAGACCAATGATAAGGAGCTCTGGTAGCGTAGTGATTATGTATTGGGCTACGAGACGCAAGGTCAGCAGTTCGAAACTACCAGCTGTTCCACGGGAGAGAGATGAAGCTTTCTGCTCCGTAAAGATTTACAGCCTCAGAAACATTGTACAGGGTCGCTATGAATCGGAACCAACACCACGGCACATAACAACAACAAGACCAATTATACTCCCAAATGTGTCTTAATTTGGTTGGCTTTCCTAATTGCAACCTTCCCATATTAATAAAATTCAATATTATTAGTACTCAACTAGATCAATAATTAACATCATGATGAATGGAGAAAAATAGAAGCTGTCAAAGATTTCATTTTGCTTGAGCCCACAATCAACACTCATGGAAGTATCAGTCAGGAAAACAAATGATATATTGCATTAGACAAGTCTGCTGCAAAAACTTTCTTTAAAGTGATAAGAGCAAAGATGTCAATTTGAGGACTAAGGTGCACCTGACCCAAGTCTTAATATTTTCAATAACTTCATATGCAAGTGAAAGTTGGACAATGGATAAGGAAGGTTGCAGAAAAATCCATGCATTTGAGTAATGGTGTTGGTGAAGAACACTGAAAGTACCATCGACTGCCAGAAGAACAAACAAATCAGTTGGAAGAAGTACAACTAAACGTTCCTTAGAAGTGAGGATGGCGAGACTTCATTTCTTGTACTTGGAACATGTTGTCAGGAGGGACTAGTCTCAGGAAAGGCCATACCACTTAGTAAAGTGGAGGACTGGAGAAGAAGAGGGAAACCTTCAACAAGACAATGGACTCAAGTATAACAATTGTGAAGCTGTCACCAGGCAGACCTTGTCTCTGTTGTGCATAGGGTCACTATGCATCAAAACCAACTCCACAACAACTAACAGCAAACAACCTCTTAATAATAATAGGCAAGCAATCACAACTATTTTTTACATTTCAACTTGCTTTTCTGACACTCCTGTTAGCAAAACACCAGGTAAATAGAACAGCAACATATTAGTTAAACTAGTTTGTTTCACTTACTTTGGAAATTGACTGAAAAACATTTTCAACCTGATGCTAAGTAAAACACTGAATAAGTGTGTTCCTTCTTCTTAGAAAAAATAATTAGGTATTAAGTAATGATTTATTTTAATGTGATCCTGACATGTGCTAAAAGGGAAAAATATAGAAAACTTACTATCATTGAAATGGCTTCATAAACTAAAGAGACTGTTAATACTGAGCAACAACCCATACAAAACTGTTTATAATCAACAGGGCCTACTTTCTAAGTTAATGAGGTGAGAAGAAACCAAGAATTCCTCAAACTGATCATAATCAAATCAGCTCAATGTTAATTATGGAATTAAGG
>NW_006423528.1:0-1464 GCF_000296735.1 Chrysochloris asiatica | reverse complement strand
GTTCCAATTTTTTGCGTGCTCCAAACCCTTTTGTCATCCTTTACAGAAACAGTATACCTTAAAGTCTTTTTAAGAGAGTTATTACAATGTGGAATTATGATCTATTTCACCACCAAAAACAAGTTATTCAATAACACCTGGTGGTTGGTGGTTATGTGCTGTGGAGTGGGTTCCAACTCATAGCGACCCTGTACAGGGTTTCTGAGGCTGTAAATCTTTACAGGAGCAGAAAGCCTCATCTTTCTCCTGCGGAACAGCTGGTAGTTTCAAACTGCTGACCTTGAGGTTAGCAGCCCAATTCGTAAGCACTACACTACTAGAGCTCCTTAATACAGTATCAGAGGAGTAAGTAATTTACCTATGACACATGAGCAGTAGGCTACAGTGCTACCTTTGAACTTGATTCTTCTATTTTATACTAGATTGGCAGCAGATTGTTGTTGTTTTTAGTGTCACTGAGTTGGTTCCGACTCATAGTGACCTTGTACGGGATTCCTGAAGAGCAGCTGATGAGTTTGAACAGCCCATGTTGCGGTTCAAACAGACCTTACAGTCCATCACTTATCCTACAGAGCCACACCAGGACTCATCATCAGATTAGTAAAATGATTTCACTAATTTGTGGATTATAAATGCTTTTGCTAATATATGCATACAAGTGTTCGCAGTTCATACATATAAATTCATTTGACTATAAATGAACCAGAAGGAGGAGGCATGGTTCCTGTTTTAAATAGGAGTAAACAACCTGTTCATATCTTTTAAAAAGAGCTGAACAGAAAATTTCAAAGGGCAGCTCCAATAGACAAAGTAGAGTATTATCATTAAATATGCAGATTTGAAGTTAGGGAAAAAAAGAGAGTGAGAGATAGAGAGACAGAGCACATTAAGCATTTCTCCAGTATAAAGAACTGAAGAAAAGATTCAAGCCTCACCTTGCAATTTTGAAGGATTCTATAGTTTTCAATAACCTCATATGCATGTGAAAGCTGGACAGTGAATAGGAAGACCATAGAAGAATTGATGCTTTTGAGTTATGGTGTTGGAGGAGAATATTGACGGTACCATGGGCTGCCAAAAGAACCAACAGATCTGTGTTGGAAGAAGTGCAGCCAGAGTGCTCCTTGGAGGCCAGGATGGCCAAACTTCATCTTTCATACTTTGGATACATTGTCAGAAGGGACTAGTCAGGGGAAGGATATCATGTTTGGTAAGGAGGAGAGTCAGAGAAAAAGAGGAAGACCCCCAGTGAGATAGTTTAGCAAAGTGGCAGCATCAATGGGCTCAAGCATGGCAACAATAGTGATTTTTTTCATCAGTTCCCCCAGCTTGAGAAATGCTGACCGTGTTCTTCCCTTTTGGTTTTCTAACTCTAAATCTTTGCATGTTTTATTATAGTATTTGGTTTTATCTTCTCGAGCTGATCTTTGAAATTTTCTGTTCAGCTCTTGGACCTCTTCAATT
>NW_006423527.1:0-1464 GCF_000296735.1 Chrysochloris asiatica | reverse complement strand
CTTGATGGCTTGATAATCAGAACTCAACTAGAGAAAGATTTAAAAAAAAATTTTTAATAAAGGAAATGAGTGTAAATTGCTACAATTTGATGAACTTGACCTATCCTTATGGATGTAGTAGCTCAAAATACCAACAGAGAGGGATGGAGTCTTCACATCAGGTGTCACTCTTATTCCTTCTGTATACAGGATAGATAGGGATGGGCAACTTAGACATTGGCTACCTAAAATGAGGGGGCGATAAAGGCACAAAGTGAATGGCTTACAAGTTTTCAAGAATGTGTTTAATTTAAGAGCGTGCAGGAGAAGATAAAATAGTTTTCATCATGTCTAGATGGGTCTGGTGAAAAGAGATGGGATAAGACTCTTATAATTCAATAGTGAGTAATTGTTATCATGACTAATTGTGACTGTCACAACAGTAAAGGTAGAAGTTTTGTAACAAAAACCAAAGAGTAGTTAATCTTACAGTCCAGGTATAGAGGACCCTAGGACCACTAACGGAGAAGAGCACAAGAGGAATGCATGACCCTATCCAGAGAAGCAGCAACACCAGAGATGGAGGCAGAGATGGGGACATGGAGAGAGAGAGAGTAGCTGAGGACCCTAGACTAATGGAAAGAGAGGGACTGAGTGCTGGTGGCCAGGAGGTCGAATTGTAGAGTGTGACCTTTGGTTGTTTAAATTATTATATATTCCTGAGTGTGTTTGTGTTCATTTCCCCACCTCCCATTTTCATCCCCCCCCCCAAAAAAAAAGAAAAACAGAGGGAATGGAAGCAAATACTGTTGAGTGATGATGCACAAAGGAGATTGTAATCATTGTAATGAAACGATGGTGTAAAACTGATACTCTCCCATGTAAACTATCACTCAGTTCATAATAAAAAATAAAAAACAATGTTTATGGACTATACTTCCAACTTTTCTGTTGGTTTTTGTTTGATTGTTTCTATTGTTAATATATATATATACATATAATCCCCAAAATCCTAGTACATAAAGAGTTCAATCTTTATGCTTAAAAAAAAAAAATAAAGCTTTATTTTGGAGTACTTCAATCCTCTCATTTCCTTGGAAAGAGAAAACTAGGTCAAGACTAAAAGCAAGATGTCCTTTGTACTGATTTTATTTGTGTTTTAAGAGTAGAACTTCTCCATAGAGTTTTCTTACTTGTAATCTTTAAAGCCAACATAAAGAAAACAAAAACGCTCACTACTGGACCAATAAGTAACGTCATGAGAAATGGAGAAAAGGTTAAAATTGCCAAGAATTTCATTTTGCTGGGATCCACAGTAAACGCCAATGAAAGCAGTCAACAAATTAAATGACATATTGCATTAGGCAAATCTGTTGCAAAAGAACACTTTTTGTTTTTCTCTTTTAATGTTTTATTGTGAATTATATGATAGTTTACATGAGAGAACCTCAGTTCCATATTCATTCCATCGTATATCATTACATT
>NW_006423526.1:0-1431 GCF_000296735.1 Chrysochloris asiatica | reverse complement strand
GTTCAGCTTTCACATGCATATGAGGTTATTGAAAATACCATGGCTTGGGTCAGGTGTACCTTAGTCCTCAAGGTGATATATTTGCTCTTCAACTTTTTAAAGAGGTCTTGTGCAGCAGATTTGCCGAATGGAATACGTCATTTGATTTTTTGACTGTTGCTTCCAAGAGTGTTGATAGTTGATCCAAGAAGAATGATGTCTTTGACAACTTCAACCTTTTCTCCGTTGATAAGAATGTTGTTCATTGGTCCAGTGGTGAAGATTTTTGTTTTCTTTACATTGAGATGTAATCCATACCAAAGGTTGTGCTCTTTGATCTTCATCAGTAAGTATTTTAAGTCTTCTTTACTTTCAGCAAGCAAGGTTGCATCATCTGCATGTTAGAGGTTGTTGACAATCTTCCTCCAATCGTGATGCCACATTTTTCTTCATAGAACCCAGCTTCTCAGATTATTTGCTCAGCATACAAGGTGAGTAAGTATGGTGAAAGAATACAACCTTTTTGCACATCTTTCTTAATTTTAAACCATCCAGTGTTTGCATGTTCTGCACAATAGGCTGATTTAAAAATCAAAACATTTTCTCCAAGGAAAATTCTGGTTCAGCTGTCTACAAATTAGGAAAGAACACTCCCTAACTCCTTATAATGAAGCCAATAGCATCCTCATATCAAAACGGAGTGATGAAATTATTAGAGTGTTAACTACAGAGTAAATTATGAATATAGATACAAAAGTGTCAACAGAATACCAGCAAAATATAAAATAATTACACACTGTTTAGTGTAATGCAGAATCAATCAAAATAATGCAAGGTTGGTTTAACATACAAAAATAAATCAATATACTGTATTAATAGAATAAATGACAACACCCACATGATTATACTGAGATAAAGAATTACCTCAACATATACACACATAAAACATTTAGCACAAACCAACCATTTTTTTTTTTGCTAAAATATTCAATAAACTAGAAATATCAGGAATTTTTTCAATCTGAAACAAGACATCTATAAAAATTTTCAGAGATAATACCATATTTGTGATAAAATACTGAATCCTTTCTCATTGAGATCAGGAACAAATTGAAGATGTCTCTCCTTGGCACCTCTATTGAACATTGTACTGGAGATTCAACCCAAGGTTGTTGTTATTGTTGTTGTTGTTATTAACTGCCATCTAGTCGATCGATTCCGACCCATAGCGACCCTGAACAGGGTTTCCGAGGCTGTAAATCTTTACCGGAGCAGAAAGCTTCATCTTTCTCCTGCAGAGCAGCTGGTAGTTTCGAACTGCTGACCGTGAAGTTCGCAGCCCGATTCGTAACCACTACGCTATCAGAGGTAGCACAGAAAAATAAATGAATGAATGAATAAATAAATAAATAAATAAATAAATAAATAAATAAATAAATAAATAAATAAATA
>NW_006423525.1:0-1464 GCF_000296735.1 Chrysochloris asiatica | reverse complement strand
AATTGAAGAGGTCCAAGAGCTGAACAGAAAATTTCAAAGATCAGCTCGAGAAGATAAAACCAAATACTATAATAAAACATGCAAAGATTTAGAGTTAGAAAACCAAAAGGGAAGAACACGGTCAGCATTTCTCAAGCTGGGGGAACTGATGAAAAAAATCACTATTGTTGCCATGCTTGAGCCCATTGATGCTGCCACTTTGCTAAACTATCTCACTGGGGGTCTTCCTCTTTTTCTCTGACTCTCCTCCTTACCAAACATGATATCCTTCCCCTGACTAGTCCCTTCTGACAATGTATCCAAAGTATGAAAGATGAAGTTTGGCCATCCTGGCCTCCAAGGAGCACTCTGGCTGCACTTCTTCCAACACAGATCTGTTGGTTCTTTTGGCAGCCCATGGTACCGTCAATATTCTCCTCCAACACCATAACTCAAAAGCATCAATTCTTCTATGGTCTTCCTATTCACTGTCCAGCTTTCACATGCATATGAGGTTATTGAAAACTATAGAATCCTTCAAAATTGCAAGGTGAGGCTTGAATCTTTTCTTCAGTTCTTTATACTGGAGAAATGCTTAATGTGCTCTGTCTCTCTATCTCTCACTCTCTTTTTTTCCCTAACTTCAAATCTGCATATTTAATGATAATACTCTACTTTGTCTATTGGAGCTGCCCTTTGAAATTTTCTGTTCAGCTCTTTTTAAAAGATATGAACAGGTTGTTTACTCCTATTTAAAACAGGAACCATGCCTCCTCCTTCTGGTTCATTTATAGTCAAATGAATTTATATGTATGAACTGCGAACACTTGTATGCATATATTAGCAAAAGCATTTATAATCCACAAATTAGTGAAATCATTTTACTAATCTGATGATGAGTCCTGGTGTGGCTCTGTAGGATAAGTGATGGACTGTAAGGTCTGTTTGAACCGCAACATGGGCTGTTCAAACTCATCAGCTGCTCTTCAGGAATCCCGTACAAGGTCACTATGAGTCGGAACCAACTCAGTGACACTAAAAACAACAACAATCTGCTGCCAATCTAGTATAAAATAGAAGAATCAAGTTCAAAGGTAGCACTGTAGCCTACTGCTCATGTGTCATAGGTAAATTACTTACTCCTCTGATACTGTATTAAGGAGCTCTAGTAGTGTAGTGCTTACGAATTGGGCTGCCAACCTCAAGGTCAGCAGTTTGAAACTACCAGCTGTTCCGCAGGAGAAAGATGAGGCTTTCTGCTCCTGTAAAGATTTACAGCCTCAGAAACCCTGTACAGGGTCGCTATGAGTTGGAACCCACTCCACAGCACATAACCACCAACCACCAGGTGTTATTGAATAACTTGTTTTTGGTGGTGAAATAGATCATAATTCCACATTGTAATAACTCTCTTAAAAAGACTTTAAGGTATACTGTTTCTGTAAAGGATGACAAAAGGGTTTGGAGCACGCAAAAAATTGGAAC
>NW_006423524.1:0-1463 GCF_000296735.1 Chrysochloris asiatica | reverse complement strand
ACTCCCGTAAGGATTTACACCCTCGGAAACCCTGTACAGGGTCGCTATGGGTCGGAACCGACTCGACGGCACTTAACAACAACAACAACAACCATGCCATCATGCCCCACCCTTGATATGCTTTCATTTTCTTTCCTTCTTAATATAAAAGAAAAAATTAAATGCGCTAGGATCTGTGGCCTAGAAATTGTAATAAAGTTATACTGAATTGGTTGGTTATGTGTCATGGAGTCAGTTCCGATTGATAGTGACCCTGTATATAGTTCCCAAGGAGCAGAAAGCCTCATTTTTCTCCCATGGAACAGCTTGTAGTTTTGAACTGCTGACCTTGAGCTTAGCAGTCCAATTTGTAACCACTTTCGCTACCAGAACTCAGCACTATATACTCATGAGCCAGAACATTCTACTTATTAGAACTGGGAGCCAAATAAATATGCATAATTTCAAAAGAGTAATTATATTTTTACACCTCTTCAAGCTGTCCTATTTTCTTTTCTCCTTTTTATGTGGCAGTGCTAAATTTAAACCAAATGGAAAACAACAGACTGTGACAACAACCAAAGGCATTGTATCAATCAGATTAACCAAGACAAGTATGTTGGGAGGGTTTTAATTATCTCTCACAACTTTGTGCGTACTCAGCCTAGTTCCAACTCAGAGTGCAGAGTTCTGGCAGTCAAATAGTATTATGGCTTGTGATGGTTAGTGACCTTATGTTGAAGCCAGTCACAGTTTCTAAGTATTTTAATGCTGTAATTTCCCGGGCATAGCCATGATTACTTTGGGAACATCTGTTAAATGCATACTTAAAAAGCAAAGCAAAACACAACACTAGATTGTTTAGAAATATCTAGCCATGCAAACACTATTGCATGAATTACATCTCATGATGATCTCCTTACCTTCAGCTGTTTAAAAGCAGAACTCACAGGACCCATTTCCTGAAGAACGCTCTGGCCTTGAGTCTATTCCCTTTGTTTCTTTTCTAGGGATATAAAGCTAGGATAGGATATCTTTTTTTCTTTTAAACCTTGTATTGAGAATTTAGTGAAAGTTTACAGAGCAGATCATCAGTTTTACACTCAACAAATCTTATACTTTGCATCATTATAGGGTTGCAATCCCCTCCCTGTACCAAGAGTTAACAGCATTTACCTCTATTCACATTAACCACTGCATTCCTCCCTGTGTCTCCTACCAAACCCATCTTTCCTCTGCCAACTTCCTTCTGGTTGTGTGTTGCCTGCTCCGTTACCCACATCAATACCTGTCTACCGTCTAGCGCATGTATCATTACCTCCTCTCCCCAACCCCAAAACCATCATAGATGGTTTCTTAATGTACAAATAAAAAACCTTGCAGGGATATATAATTATTTAAACAACCAAAGGGTACATTCTGGAAGCCAGCCTCCTGGCCACTAGCATACAGCCTTTAGGATAGGATATCTTTTTTTTTTTTTT
>NW_006423523.1:0-1426 GCF_000296735.1 Chrysochloris asiatica | reverse complement strand
ATTTCATTATCACTGGCTTTAGTGGTTGGTGCATAAATTTGAATAATAGTGGTATTAATTTGTCTGTCTTGTAGGAAACCTGGAAGTTGTCAAAAATGAAATGGAATATATAAACATTAATATCCTAGGCATTGGTGAGCTGAAGTGGACTGGTAGTGGTCAATTTGAATCTGATAATCACATGGTTTACTTTTCCAGGAATGACCAATTGAATAGGAATGTCATCTCAGTCATCATCAAAAAGAACATTTCATCATCAAAAAGACCATATGCTACCTCTTGAAATGGTATTCAGCCATTTCAAGAGGTAGCATATGATCAAGATCTTTCTTCATGAGCAACACTTTCTGTGATAGGATAATATCAGTACACCTGCAAGGAAGACCAGTGAATACTATGATTATTCAAATTTATGCACCAACCACGAAAGTCAGTGAAGATGAAGAATGCTACCAACTTCTTAAGACTGAAATTGATCAAACATGTAATCAATATGTATTGATATTACTAGTGATTGGAATGCAAATGTTGGAAACGAAGAGGAAGTATCAGTCATTGGAAAATATGGACTTGGTGATAGAAACGATGCTGGAGATCTCATGATATATTTTTTAAAAAAAGTTTTTATTGTGAGATTTACATGGGAGAATATCAGATTTATACTCATCCTATTGTATTTTGTTTCACTGAAATGATTAAAATCCCCTCCCGAAAGGTATCATCATATAACCTGAAAGGGTATACCACACAGGCCCGCCCCTACACTCCCCTGACCACCAGCATACAGCCCTTCTCCCACCCTGAGACCAGTGTTCCCAACTGCTCCTTCAGTCCATGTCATCTTCTCTGTCTCCATCCTTGGTATCACTGCCTCTCTCATTATACAATTTTGCAAGACCAATGACTTGTCCTAGTGTGGTGCTATAGGATAAAGCACAGGACTGTGAGGTCGGTTTGAAACATAAGGCATATGGTTCAAACTCACCATTTGCTCCTAGGAAACTCTTTACAGGGTCACTAAGAGTCAGAACTAACACAATGGCACTTAACAACAACAATTACAACAAATGACTTGTTCATTGCAAGTGCCTTTAAAAAAAATGTTTTATTGTGAAATATGTGATAGTTTACATGGGAGAACATTAGCTTTATATTCATCCTATCGTATATCGTTTCATTGCTATGGTTATGATCCCCTCCATTCATCATCAACCAACCAGACAGTATAACCTAAAAGCCTGCCCCCTGGTCATCAGCACACAGCCCCTCTCCCTCTCCGGGTCTAAAGTCCCCAGCTGCTTCATCTCTCCATGTCATCATTTCTGCCTCTGTCTCGGTGTCATTGCTTCTCTGGGTAGGTTCCCACTCTCTGCTCTTCTCCCTTGATGGTCCCAGGGACCTCTGCTCCTAGACTGCAAAGTCAATC
>NW_006423522.1:0-1463 GCF_000296735.1 Chrysochloris asiatica | reverse complement strand
GGAAAGGGGCTGAGGACTGTGGTGTGGGGGGAGGTGCAGGTTTACAGGGTACACCCCTTGGTTGGGTGAGAATGCATGGACAGGATGATAACTATGCCAACGAAATGATGGATGGATGATGGAATGAATGTAAAGCTGATGTTCTCCCATGTAGACTATCACACAATTCACAATAAAACATTAAAAAAAAAAGAAGATGGAAGGACTACAGAACCCACGGTCTGAAAGTCATGATATTGGCATTGAACCATCAACTTTGAAATTTAAAAACAATGGAGAAGAAACTGTCCAAATGCTCAAGAAACTGTCCAAAGAATTCTTCTAGAATTCTACTAGTACTTACTTCCATTACCAGGTAAACTAGTGAGAACCAAACTTTCACAGACTTTTAATCATTGGCTGAAAGTTCCTTAAGACAAACTACAGATTATCACTGAAGTGATGGAAATGTTGCCTAATGCTAGTTTGCCCACTGATGATACTGAAGACAACTTCAAACTTAGACGTGGCTTCCCAGTGGCACACAGCATCTCTGGAATTCCATGTCATTAACTCTGATAATTATGTATATTTCCTGGCTTACAAAAAGTCTTGACCCTCCACCACCCAGATGCAGTGAAGCGTTTTACTCGCCAGCTTTTAGAACTCCTTCAGGGACAAAGCCTAGATATATACTGGAGGGAGAATTACACTTGTCCCACTGAAGAAGAATATAAAGCTATGATGCTGCAGAAGACAGGTGGACTATTTGGATTACCTGTAGGTCTCATGTAATTGTTTTATGAGTATAAAGAAGATCTGAAGCCACTACTTGACACACTTGGGCTCTTTTTCCAAATTAGAGATATTTATACTAATCTGCACTGCAAAGAATATAGTGAAAACAAAAGCTTTTGTGAAGATCTAACAGAGGGAAAATTCTCATTTCCTACTATTCATGCAATTTGGGCAAGGCCCGAAAGCACACAGGTGCAGAATATATTATGCCAAAGAACCAAAAACGCAGCTATTAAAAAATAATGTGTTATCTTGAGTATGTAGGTTCTTTTGATTAGACTCAGAAGACTCTTAAAGAGCTTGAGTCTAAAGCCTATAAACAAATTGATGCTCGAGGTGGAAGCCCTGAGCTAATAGCTCTAATAAAGCACTAAAGTAAGATGTTCAAATAAGAAAATGAATGATACTAAGCCTTTCTAACTGGGCCTAATCACTTATTTTAGAAAAAAGAAAAAAAAAAAAGTATGATAATATATATTATCTTAGCTTATCACCTTCCAAAATATGGGTCCAAATGATTTAGTCTATCTGGCCGACTGATTGGAAGAGATCCATATTTGTGCCCATTCCAAAGAGAGGTGACCCAACAGAGTGTGGAAATCATTGGACAATCTCTTTGATATCTCAAGCGAGTAAAGTTTGCTAAAGGTAATACAGAAATGGCTACAATCATACATTGACAGAGA
>NW_006423521.1:0-1460 GCF_000296735.1 Chrysochloris asiatica | reverse complement strand
GACTCATAGCGACCCTGTACAGGGTTTCCGAGGCTGTAAATCTTTAGGGGAGCAGAAAGCCTCATCTTTCTCCCGCGGAGCAGCTGGTAGTTTCAAACTGCTGACCTTGTGGTTCGCAGCCCGATTCGTAACCACTACGCTACCAGAGCATGGTGTTGTTAAGTGCCATCAAATCGGTTCCATCTCAAAGCAACGTTGTATAATGTTTCTGAGTTGCAGCTGATAGGTTTAAACCACCGACCTTGTATTTCAAACTGAAATGTGGCCCAGTGCTTATCCTACAGTGCCACACCAGGACTGATGCATACACATATGTGTTGTTGTTGCTGTTGTTAAGTGCTGTTGAGTCAGTTCCCACTCATAGTGAGTCTGTATAGGGTTTCCAAAGGAGCAGATGGTGAGTTTGAACTACTGATCATCTGGTTCAAACTTACCTTACAGTAGACTGCTTATGCTACAGTATCACACCAGAATTGTATATATGCAGATATGTTGTTGTTGTTAAGTGCTGTTGAGTCGATTCTGACTCATAGTGACCCTATATAGAGTTTTCAAGGAGAATCTGGTGAGTTTGAACCTTGTGGTTTAAACAGACTCTACAGTCAAGTGCTTATCCTACAGTGCCACACCAGGACTCCATAACATATATTTAATAGAATTATAAAATATATATGTATTTTTATTACATACGCACACACACATATATATGTATATATATATATATATTTAGTTATTTATTTTATTTGAGTGCCATTGAGTCAGCTCCAATGCATAGTGATCATGTATAGGGTTTTGGAGAAATGGCTAGTGAGTTTGAACCACTGACCTTTCCATTCAAACTGACCTTACTATCTAGTGTGCCATAAAAGGACTACGCACACACATACACACGTATGTAAATAGGAAGACCCCCAGCAAGATGGATTGGGAAAGTGGCAGCATCAGTGGGCTCAAGTGTGGCAACAATTGTGAGGTTGGCCTAAGATCGGGCAGTGTTTCATTCTGTTGTGCATAGGGTCGCTATGAGTCGGTACCGTCTCGATGGCACCTAACAACAACAACCACATATATGTGTATACATATGTTGTTGTTATGTGCTGTGGAGTCGGTTCCAGCTCATAGTGACCCTGTACAGGGTTTCTGAGGCTGTAAATCTTTACGGGAGCAGAAAGGCTCGTCTTTCTCTCGTTGGAACAGCTGGTAGTTTTGAACTGCTGATCTTAGGGTTTGCAGCCCGTTTCGTAACCACTACACTATATATATATATATTTGTTGTTGTTGTTATTAAGTGCCATCAAGTCGGTTCCGACCCATAGCAATCCTATATAGGGTTTCCGAGGAGTAGCTGGTGAGCTTGAATCGCTGACCTTGCAGTCAAACAGTGAAACGGCTTTGCAGTCTGGCACAGTGCCACAGCAGGACTCTCTCTCTCTCTCTCTCCATATATATATATATATATA
>NW_006423520.1:0-1406 GCF_000296735.1 Chrysochloris asiatica | reverse complement strand
TTGTGCTCTTCTTCCTTGATGGTGCTAGGATCCTTTGTTTCTGGACTGTAAGATTAACTGCTAACCCATTTTTTAATTTATTTTTATTTTTTTATAAAACTGCTACCTTTACAATTATGACAGTCTCAATTAGTCATAATAACAATTACTCACTACTGAATCATAAGAATCTTATCCCCATCTCTTTTAAGCAGACTCATCTAGACAAGATGACAACTATTCAGTGAGGACTCTTTCTTCCCCACACACTCTGAAATTTTACTCCCTCTTGAAACCTTGTATGCCAGTCACTTCGTGCCCTCATTTTAGGTAACCGGTGTCTAAGTTGCCCTTCCCTCTCTACTGTGTGTACAGAGTAGATAGCATTGATTCTTGATGTGAAGACTCCTTCCCTCTCTGTTGGTATTTAGAGTTACTACCACCATGAGTCCTGGTGTGGTGCTATGGGTTTATGCACCAGACTGCAAAGCCACTTGAACTGCAAGGTGGGTGGTTCAAACTTACCAGCTGCTCCTTGGAAACCCTATACTGTTGTCATGGGTCAGAATTGACTTGACAGCACTTAACAACAACAACCGCAATTAGTATAAGTCCAGTTCATTAAACTGTAGCAATTTACCCTTGTTTCCTTTATTTAAAAAAAAATGTTTTTAATCTTCCTCTAAATGAATTCCTATTATCAAGCCATTGAGGTTAGGTCAAATGGGTATTATATGCACATTTGGGTGTTCTTGTGCCTCTCCCCTCATTTCATATCAGCTGGATGCTTCACTCTCAGCTCTAGCCCTCTGTGGCTATGTCCTTGTCCATGGGCTCAGGTGTCCCAAGATTTCACCACACATTGGACCAGCAGCCCTTCCTCTTCTCTTTCTCATCTTCAGGTCAATGGGAGTCAATGGACCACAGTTGAATTCAGCCCATTTTTTCATTGCCGCCTTTCCCCCTTTTCCAATCACCAGTAGACCAATGTGGTCATCAGCAAGCTTACATGCCTGCTCATGTGTTCCCTTTGAGTTTCAGTCTTAGAGTGGGGTTTGTCCTGAAGGAACTTGATTGTTTGCCTTGATGGCTTCCCAGTGAACAGCTTGCCATTTTTGTTTTGGGTTTTTCCTGATGATCTTTCTTTGAAGATACATCTTCTGCCATACTAGCTCTTCCAGGCTGGTTTGCTTGTCCTTTCTAGTGGGAACCTCATAAGGTTCTGGATTGGACTCAGGATCCCACCTAAGGTCCTATACTCGGCAAAGGCTCCGCAAGAGGCCTGTTTCATTGGGCAAGGTCTAGAACCCCTTTTAGGTATTCCAAATCAGTTATAAGATGAGACAGGTTTACTAGTTTTCTTTAATCATGTTTCTTGACATTCCTTTCTATCCCACTCAAGTGTCTATTTTACAATAGTAGGCAAG
>NW_006423519.1:0-1417 GCF_000296735.1 Chrysochloris asiatica | reverse complement strand
CTTTACATTTCCAACCCTCACAATCAGTCCTGAAAACAATTATTCACTATTGTATCACAAGAGACCCATCTGCATTTCATTTCATCAGCCCCGCCTAGACAGATTGGATAGTACCCACTAGAGATTCTGCCTTCCTCCTGGCTCTATGTCCCCTCTTGAAAACTTGCAAGCCAGTCACTTCTTGCCTTTGTAGCCCTACCCCCACACCATTTTGTGTAGACAATGTCCAAGTTGCCCATCCCTGTCTACTCTGTGTGGAGGTGGTGGGAATGATTCTTTCTGTAAGGATTTGTTCCCTCTTTTGAGCTACTACATCCATAGGAATAGGTCAAGCTCATCACATTGTATCAGATTATTATTTTTTTCTTCTTCTTCTTTATTCTTCTGGTTGAGCTCTGATCATTGAAGTCATTGAAGCCAGGTCAAGTGGGTATTAACCTGCAAGTGTGGCTGTTTTTCTGCATATGCCCTCTCTTTTTACCAGCTGAACACTTCACTCTTCACATTGTAGGGCTTAAATCACCGCTTCTTTGCTGTTTTGCCCTCACTTCCCCTTATCAGTGATGAGCATGGTCATGAATAAGAGCGTGTATTCCCATTGAGTCTTAGTCTTGGAAGGGGGTTTGCACTGAGAGGACCCGACCATTGCCTTGATATTTCCTGAGCAAGCAACTTGTTTGTTCTTGTAGTAACAGTCCATCTGCCTCTATTGTTTTCTATTTTACCTGTAAGCCTTTCTTTCAAGAAGCATCTTCTGTTCTTCTAGCCACTCCAGGCTCATCTGCTCATCCTTTCAAGTGAAAAGTTCCCATCTCTGGAGATCTGGATGTGGTTCAGGCTTCTACCTATAGTCTTATGTATTGCAGAGGCTCCTCAGGAAGCCTCCTTCAATGGGCACGTTGCAGCACCATTTTAGGTATTCCAATCAGTTATGGGCAGAAGATGGACTTACAAGTTTCTATGGTGATGTATGTGGCTATTCCTTTCTCTCTCCCTCCAGTGTCTATGTTATAATTTAATGCAAGGAAAACCAAGGTTCAAAAGACAGTCAAGCATCTTAACATAATTCCCCCCTTTCCCAGATTCCAACCATGTCTCAATCCCTGTATCCCAGAGCCCTGTTGTTCCAAGATTGTTCATACATCATTCTTCACCTCTGTCCCACTTAGCCCATTCAATCCAGCCTAATTGTTCTCCTATCTGCTTTGTTCACCCATTCCCCTCTCCCTTCTTGTATATTGTCCCCCTAACCAGCACCCAAACTTTCCTGTGTCTAATCCATGCCCTGTTCTCCACCTTCCCATCCCTCCCCTCATCCACCCCCAACATCCCAGCAATCAACAAATAATTCCCCCTACCCCCCTTTAGTATGGGTTCTTTTTCTTAGTCTTTTACAGTAGTGGTTCTATGCAGTATT
>NW_006423518.1:0-1466 GCF_000296735.1 Chrysochloris asiatica | reverse complement strand
GAGTACTCTAGATTCATCAACTAAGAAGAGAAGGACTAAGAACTGGTGGCCAGGAGCAGACTTGCAGAATATGTCCTTTGAAGATGTAATTTATTATATATGCCTGAGTGGGTTTTTTTGTTTGTGTTTTTTGAAAAAAAAAAAAAAGCTAAAGTGGATAAAGAGAAATACTTTTAACTGATGGTATGGAGGGGATTATAATCAATGTAATTAAACAAGTTATATGAATTGCTGAATGTGAAACTGATGATGTGCCCTGTAAACTTTCACTCAATCCGCAATAAAAACCTTAAATTAAAAATAAATAAATAAATAAAATATAAATTGTTTTCCTGCAAAAGAAGATCTCTATGCCTGTCACTAATTTTAGGTGAAAACTGAATAAAAAACCTGTCCTCTTAAAACAGTCAAGTTCCATTTCTAACAGGCACCATGGCTGGTTGGTCTGCTTTCCTGTTCAAATTCTTTCTTTTACCTTCAATTTTTTCTTGTAAAATATCCTCTGAAAAGTCCGAAGCTAATGCTGCTAATTTACTCAAGCCAAGAAGGGTCTTTTTCTTTGCAAAGTAACGAGTTTCCGTATTTGCCAGTCCTAGAAGGGTTGCATGAGCCTACAACAAACAAAACAGGAAAATCATAGTGATCCTGGGTGCTAATTCAAACTGAAATAAAGTTCAAGTATATCCTAGACTAGTTTTTCTCCCTAAGCTATACCAATTCAGTAATCAGTACACCTTAAAGTTATCAGTATTGTAACACTGAGAGTATTTACAAAATAAGATCCCAACTGACCCGTCAATTACTAGGAATACAGATGTGTATGAAACATTAAGTCTATTACAATTCATATATTCATTTTAATTTCCGGCCAAGGAAAATGTTTAAAATTAATTTGCATGATCGTTTTACTTACTCACAATATGACCACTCTTTTATTACAAGATAATATTAATTACAAAAAAAACAATCAATGACTACTACTTACACAAACATCAGTGATCCATTTTCTATTTCACTCTTACTAGAAGTTGTATATGAATGGACTGTAGACTGAGAACTGAGGTGGTATACTAGTAGTTATAGATGAATGGACTGTAGACTGAGAACTGAGGTAATATACTAGTAGTTATAGATGAATGGACTGTAGACTGAGAACTGAGGTAATATACTAGTAGTTGTATATGAATGGACTGTAGACTGAGAACTGAGGGAATATACTAGTAGTTAGAGATGAATGGACTGTAGACTGAGAACTGAGATAACATACTAGTAGTTTTATATGAATGGACTGTAGACTGAGAACTGAGGTAATATACTAGTAGTTATAGATGAATGGACTGTAGACTGAGAACTGAAGTAATATACTAGCAGTTGTATATGAATGGACTGTAGACTGAGAACTGAGGTAATATACTAGCAGTTATAGATGAATGGACTGTAGACTGAGAACTGAGGTAATATACTAG
>NW_006423517.1:0-1466 GCF_000296735.1 Chrysochloris asiatica | reverse complement strand
GAATTATGTGATAGTTTACATGGGAGAACATTAGTTTTACATTCATCCTATCGTATATTGCTTCATTGCCATGGTTACAACCCCCTCCAAGCATCATCAACCAACCAAAGGGTATACACTACAAGCCTGCCCCCTCCCCACCAGTTGCAGCACACATCCCTCTCCCTCTCTGTGTATAAAGTCCCCAGCTGCTCCATCTCTCCATGTCATTGTCTCTGCCTCCATCTCAGTCATCACTGATTCTCTGGGTAGGGTCCCACTCTCCACTCTTCTCCCTTGATGGTCCCAGAGACCTCCGCTCCTAGACTGAAAAGTTAATTATTCCCCTCCTTTTGCTACAAAATGTCTACCTTTACATTTTCAACCCTCACAAGCAGTCCTGATAACAGTTATTCACTATTGTATCACAAGAGACCTATCCTCATTTCATTTAATCAGCTCCACTTAGACAGATTGGATACTACTCAGTGGAGATTCTACCTTCCTTCATGCCCTCTGAATCTAGGTTCCCTCATGGAAGCTTGTAAGCCAGTCACTTCTTGCCTTTGTATCCCCCACATTTTGGGTAGCCAATGTCCAAGTTGCCCATCCCTGTCTACTCTGTGTATGGAGAAAGTGGGAATGATCCTTGCTGTAAAGATTTGTTCCCTCTTTTGAGCTTCTGTATCCATAGGTGTAGGTCAAGTTCATCAAATTGTATCAGATTACTCTTTTTCCTCTTCTTACTTCTTCTGGTTGAGCTCTGATCATCCAGTCATTGAAGACAGGTCAAGTGGGTATTAGCTGCAAGTGTGCTTGTTCTTATGCATATGCCCTCTCTTATCAGTTGGATGCTTCACTCTCCACTCTAGTCCTCTGTGGCTATGTCACTGACTCTGGGCCCAAGAGTACCCAGGTCTTACCACACTTTTGGCCAACCAGGTCTCCATCTGGGTTCACAGGAGTCTATTGAACATTATAGGGCTTAATTTGCAGCTTCATTGCTGTTTTTCCCTCACTTCCCCTTATCTGTGCCGACCATGGTCACCAATCAGAGCATGTATTCCCATTGAGTCTTAGTCTTGGAAGAGGGTTTACACTGAGGGGACCTGACCACTTTCCTTGATGTTTCCTGGGTTATGCTGGTTTTTATCTTAAAGTTTACTTTGTTGGAGAATAGTATTGCCATGCCTGCTTGTTTATAGTTGCAGTTAGCTTGGTAAAATTTTTTCCATCCTTAATTTTTAGTCTGTTTTTGTCTTTGTGTGTAAGGTGTGTCTCTTCACTGGTGCATTCAATCCATTGACATTCAATGTAATTATCGATAGGTATGAATTAATTGCTGCCATTATGTTACTTTTTTTGGTAGTGCTTTTTGTTCTTTTGTTCTGTGTGCCTTCTTGTGTTGGGTTTGTGTTTTTTGTGTTATTTCTTGTTGGTTTCTTTTTAGTTTTCATGTTTGCTTGTTATGCTTGGAAGTTCATTTT